>NC_060188.1:78422617-78642617 GCF_021184085.1 Oncorhynchus gorbuscha | reverse complement strand
TAACCTAACAATTTCACAACAACTACCTTATACACACAAGTGTAAAGGAATGAATAAGAATATATACACAAAAATATATCAATGAGCGATGGCCGAACGGCATAGGCAAGTTGCAGTAGATGGTATAGAGTACAGTATATACATATGAGATGAGTAATGAAGGGTAAACATTATGTAACGTGGCATTGTTTAAAGTGGCTAGTGATACATTTATTACATCCATTTTTTATTATTAAAGTGGCTCAAGACGAGTCAGTATGTTAGCAGCAGCCACTCAATGTTAGTGATGGCTGTTTAACAGTCTGATGGCCTTGAGATAGAAGCTGTTTTTCAGTCTCTCAGTCCCCGCTTTGATGCACCTGTATTGACCTCGCCTTCTGGATGATAGCAGGGTGAACAGGCAGTGGCTCGGGTGGTTTTTGTCCTTGATGATCTTTTTGGCCTTCCTGTGACATCGGGTTGTGTAGGTGTCCTGGAGGGCAGGTAGACCAAGAAGGAGAGTGAAGGAGTGCTGCATCGGATGACCTGGCCTCCACAATCAACCGACCTCAACCCAATTGAGAAGGTTTGGGATGAGTTAGAGTGCAGAGTGAAGGAAAAGCAGCCAACAAGTGCTCAGCATATGTGGGAACTCCATCAAGACGAAGCTGGTTTAAAGAATGCCAAGAATGTGCAAAGCTGCCATCAAGGCAAAGGGTGGCTACTTTGAATAATCTAAAATATATTTTGATTTGTTTAACACTTTTTTGGTTACTACATTATTTCTACAACTATTTCATAGTTTTGATGTCTTCACTACTATTCTACAATGTATAAAATAGTAAAAAATAAAGAAAAACACTTGAATATGAAGGTGTGTTCAGACTTTTGACTGGTGCTGTATATGTATCATTAAAATGTCTGGAATTAAACAATGGAAGAAAAAAAAGTAACATATTCTATGGTGTTCCGACTGAAAAGTACATCCCTCACCTGACAGACTCATGTGAAGTCTGGTTAGTGCAAGCCATTACAAACAGTTCCTCTTTCCCCTTGTGACAACCCCACATGCCCAACCTTACAAGCACACTAATAAACTAACCCTGTGTTTGTTCAGTGTCTGTGTCAAAGTGAAAAGCAGCAACATGTGACAACTGATCCATCACTGTGTGCCAGGTGAGGACAGACAGTTCAACTTACTGGTGCCAGGTGCATGCGTCAATTGCTTCTGCCCCACTTTCCAAGAACCTATGAAAAGTAAATAGGATATGATTATTCAATATTTTTTATATACAGCTCTGGATAAAATTAAGAGACCACTGCAAAAGTATCAGATTCTCTGGTTTTATTATTTATAGGTTTGTGTTTGGGTAAAATGAACATTATTTTTTTATTCTATAAACTAGTGACATCATTTCTCCCAAATAAAAATGGTAATTTAGAGCATTGCTGTTATTTTGACCAGTTGCCATTTTCTGCAAATAAATGCTCTAAATGGCAATATTTTTATTTGGAATTTGGGATAAATGTTGTCAGTAGTTTATAGAAAACAAAAAAATAATAATTTTACCCAAATACCTATAAATAGTAAAACCAGAGAAACTGATCATTTTGATATATCTGTCACGACTTCTGCCTAAGTCGTTACCTCTCCTTGTTCGGGCGGTGCTCGGCGTTCGACGTCACCGGTCTTCTAGCCATCATTGATTCTTTTTTCATTTTCCATTGGTTTTGTCTAGTCTTCCCACACACCTGTTTTCTATCCCATTCATTACCTGTTGTGTATTTAACCCTCTGTTTCCCCTCATGTATTTGTCAGAGATTGTTTTATTGTCAGTGTAGTGTGATTGTTGTATAGGTGAGGGTCGGGTCCTTGTACCCATGTCTGTTTGTTTATGTACGTTTAGTGTTATGGAGCACACTCCGTGGACTTTATTAAAAGACTCCATTTGACTCTCCTGCGCCTGACTTCCCTGCCACCTATTACACCTATGCATGACAATATCAATCAAAATTTTGAACACATCTACTTATTCAAGGGTTTTCTTATTTTTTTTTGTATTTTCTACATTGTAGAATAATAGTGAAGCCATAACTATGAAATAACACATATGGAAGCATGTAGAAACCAAAAAAGTGTTAAACAAATCCAAATATATTTCTAGCCACCCTTTGCTTTGATGACAGCTTTGCACACTCTTGGCATTATCTCAACCAGATTCCCCTGGAATGCTATTTCAACCATCTTGAAGGAGTCAGCAAATATGCTGAGCACTTGTTGGCTGCTTTTCCTTCACTCTGCGGTACAACTCATCCCAAACCATCTCAATTAGGTTGAGGTCGGTTGATTGTGGAGGCCAGGTCGTCTGATGCAGCATTCCATCACTCTCCGTCTTGGTCAAATAGCCTTTACAAAGCCTGGAGGTGTGTTGGGTCATTGTCCTGTTGAAAAACAAATGATAGTCCCACTAAGCAGGTGGAATGGCGTATCGCTGCAGAATGATGTGGGAGCCATGCTGGTTAAGTATGCCTTGAATTAGAAATCAATCACAAACAGTGTAACCAGCAAAGCACCATCACACCTCCTCCTCCATGCTTCACGGTGGGAGCCACACATGCAGAGATCATCCGTTCACATACTTTGTCACAAAGACACGGTGGTTGGAACCAAAAATATCAAATTTAGACTCAGCAGACCAAAGGACAGATTGCCACCGGTCTAATGTTCATTGCTCATGATTCTTGGCCCAAACAAGTCTTCTTATTGGGGTCCTTTAGTTGTGGTTTCTTTGCAGCAATTTTACATTGCGGCCTGATTCACGCAGTCTCCTCTGAACAGTTGATGTTGAGATCTGTCTGTTACTTGAACTCTGTGAAGCATTTATTTGGGCTGCAATCTGAGGTGCAGTTAACTCTACTGAACTTGTCCTCTGCAGCACAGGCACATCGTGCACCACTCCCTAGCATTCTCCTCGCCAATGTCCAGTCTCTTGACAACAAGGTTGATGAAATCCGAGCAAGGGTAGCATTCCAGAGGGACACCAGAGACTGTAACGTTCTTTGCTTCACGGAAACATGGCCCACTGGAGAGAAGCTATCGGAGACGGTGCAGCCAGCTGGTTTCTCCACGCATCGCGCCGACAGAAACAAACATCTTTCTGGTAAGAAGAGGGGCGGGGGCGTATGCTTTATGGTTAACGTGACGTGGTGTGGCCACAACAACATACAGGAACTCAAGTCCTTCTGTTCACCCGATTTAGAATTCCTCACAATCAAATGTCGACCGCATTATCTACCAAGGGAATTCTCTTCGATTATAATCACAGCCGTATATATTCCCCCCCAAGCAGACACATCGATGGCTCTGAACGAACTTTATTTGACTCTTTGTAAACTATAATCCATATATCCGGAGGCTGCATTCATTGTAGCTGGGGATTTTAACAAGGCTAATCTGAAAACAAGACTCCCTAAATTTTATCAGCATATCGATTGCGCAACCAGGGCTGGAAAAACCTTGGATCATTGCTATTCCAACTTCCGCAACGCATATAAGGCCCTGCCCCGCCCTCCTTTCGGAAAAGCTGACCACGACTCCATTTCGTTGATCCCTGCCTACAGACAGAAACTAAAACAAGAAGCTCCCGCGCTGAGGTCTGTTCAACGCTGGTCCGACCAATCTGATTCCACTCTCCAAGACTGCTTCCATCACTGGGATATGTTCCGTATTGCGTCAGACAACAACATTGACGAATACGCTGATTCGGTGAGCGAGTTGACTAGAACGCGCTTTGAAGATGTCGTTCCCATAGCAGCGATTAAAACATTCCCAAACCAGAAACCATGGATTGATGGCAGCATTCGCATGAAACTGAAAGCACGAACCAGTGCTTTTAATCAGGGCAAGGTGACTGGAAACATGACCGAATACAAACAGTGTAACTATTCCCTCCGCAAGGCAATCAAACAAGCTAAGCGTCAGTATAGAGACAAAGTAGAATCTCAATTCAACGGCTCAGACACAAGAGGTATGTGGCAGGGTCTACAGTCAATCACGGATTACAAAAAGAAAACCAGCACCGTCACGGACCAGGATGTCTTGCTCCCAGGCAGACTAAATAACTTTTTTGCCCGCTTTGAGGACAATACAGTGCCACTGACACTGCCCGCAACTAAAACATGCGGACTCTCCTTCACTGCAGCCAACGTGAGGAAAACATTTAAACGTGTCAACCCTCGCAAGGCTGCAGGCCCAGACGGCATCCCCAGCCGCACCCTCAGAGCATGCGCAGACCAGCTGGCTGGTGTGTTTACGGACATATTCAATCAATCCCTATCCCAGTCTGTTGTTCCCACATGCTTCAAGAGGGCCACCATTGTTCCTGTTCCCAAGAAAGCTAAGGTAACTGAGCTAAACGACTACCGCCCGTAGCACTCACTTCCGTCATCATGAAGTGCTTTGAGAGACTAGTCAAGGACCATATCACCTCCACCCTACCTGACACCCTAGACCCACTCCAATTTGCTTACCGCCCAAATAGGTCCACAGACGATGCAATCTCAACCACACTGCACACTGCCCTAACCCATCTGGACAAGAGGAATACCTATGTGAGAATGCTGTTCATCGACTACAGCTCAGCATTTAACACCATAGTACCCTCCAAACTCGTCATCAACCTCGAGACCCTGTGCAACTGGGTACTGGACTTCCTGACGGGCCGCCCCCAGGTGGTGAGGGATGGCAACAACATCTCCACCCCGCTGATCCTCAACACTGGAGGTGAGGGCCCTCGGAGTGTGGTGTCAGGAAAATAACCTCACACTCAACGTCAACAAAACTAAAGGAGATGATTGTGGACTTCAGGAAACAGCAGAGGGAACACCCCCCTATCCACATATCGATGGAACAGTAGTGGAGAGGGTAGTAAGTTTTAAGTTCCTCGGCGTACACATCACAGACAAACTGAATTGTTCCACCCATACAGACAGCATCGTGAAGAAGGCGCAGCAGCGCCTCTTCAACCTCAGGAGGCTGAAGAAATTTGGCTTGTAACCAAAAGCACTCAAACTTCTACAGATGTACAATCGAGAGCATCCTGTCGGGTTGTATCACCGCCTGGTACGGCAACTGCTCCGCCCACAACCGTAAGGCTCTCCAGAGGGTAGTGAAGTCTGCACAACGCATCACCGGGGGCAAACTACCTGCCCTCCAGGACACCTACATGACCCGATGTCACAGGAAGGCCATAAAGATCATCAAGGACAACAACCACCCGAGCCACTGCCTGTTCACCCCGCTGTCATCCAGAAGGCGAGGTCAGTACAGGTGCATCAAAGCTGGGACCGAGAGACTGAAATACAGCTTCTATCTCAAGGCCATCAGACTGTTAAACAGCCACCACTAACATTGAGTGGCTGCTGCCAACACACTGACTCAACTCCAGCCACTTTAATAATGGGAATTGATGGGAAATGATGTAAAATATATCACTAGCCACTTTAAATAATGCTACCTAATATAATGTTTGCATACCCTACATTATTCATCTCATATGTATACGTATATACTGTACTCTATATCATCTACTGCATCCTTAGGTAATACATGTATCACTAGCCACTTTAACTATGCCACTTTGTTTACATACTCATCTCATATGTATATACTGCACTCAATACCATCTACTGTATCTTGCCTATGCCGCTCTGTACCATCACTCATTCATATATATTTATGTACATATTCTTTATCCCCTTACACTTGTGTCTATAAGGTAGTAGTTTTGGAATTGTTAGCTAGATTACTTGTTGGTTATTACTGCATTGTCGGAACTAGAAACACAAGTATTTCGCTACACTCGCACTAACATCTGCTAACCATGTGTATGTGACAAATAAATGTGATTTGATTTGAGGTAACTCTGGGTCTTCCTTTCCTGTGGTGGTCCTTATGAGAGCCAGTTTCATCATAGCGCTTCATGGTATTTGCAACTGCACTTGAAGAAACTTTCAAAGTTCGTAAAATTGTCTGTATTGACTGACTTTCATTTCTTAAAGTAATGATGGACTGTTGTTTCTCTTTGCTTATTTGAGATGTTCTTGCCATAATATGGAGTTGATCTTTTACCAAAAAAGTATATATTCTGTATGCTCAAAACAACTGATTGGTACAAACACAATAAGAAAGAAAGAAATTCCACAAATCAAATTTTAACAAAGGCATTCCAGGAGACTACCTCATGAAACTGGTTGAGAGAATGCCAAGAGTGTGCAAAGCTGTCATAAAGGCAAAGGGTGGCTACTTTGAAGAATATCAAATATAAAATATATTTGGATTTGTTTAACACTTTTTAGGTTACTACATGATTCTATGTTATTTCATAGTTTTGATGTCTTCAATGTTATTCTACAATGTAGAAAAAAGTTAAAATAAAGAAAAAGCTTGGAATGAGTAGGTGTGTTCAAACTTTTGACTGGTACTGTATATAAATAAATAAATAAAATCCCACATGATTTGTGGTTGTGTGAGAATAATCTCATGACCCAACATTAACCAGCCCTGAGACCACTGGAGAAACAGTGGAGGGGTGATAGTTTGTCCCATACATTGTATAATATATATATATATATATATATATATATATATATTTTTTTTTTTAAGTAGTTCTCCCAATAGGGAAAAGAGCCTGAAAATGAGTTGTTATAATTAACAGTTTAGATTTGAACCACAGTCTTGGGTATAGACATGCAGTAGCCAGAGGAAAATGAGAGAAGCAGTAATACAACTCTGACCCTTTTGTATAATACGACTGTGAAAAGACAGAAAACGCCCATAAACTGGACAAACCAGTCTAAATCAAGTGGCCTATTATTCAGGGATTAGTCTCCTACTGCATTGGAAGTGATATTCAGTCATGAATATAGACAGGTATGCACGTCATGTCATAATTCAATTGTAGAATATCCTTTTAATTAATAATAATTCATACTTTCTTTGTCTTAGTCGTTTTCTAGTTAGCAATGACTTTTCATGTTTGGGAAAATAGGTTTCTTACTTTGACCAAGGAGACTTCCAATACTATTGCCTTAGCTAAGTACACCAGCATGTCAAATATGACTATATTGGGGCTACCTTATGTATAGGCTACATAAAAGGGATAAACTCGCACCCCTCCAGTAAGTCTCTCCGCCGGTCTCAAGGTTGGCTAATGTCTGGTCCATAGAGTCCAGTGTCATGGTAAAGTTTGGATTCCCGCAGAGTTGAATGAAGTCTTGGCCCAGCTGGTATCCGTTCACCCGGATCCCTGCCTTCTTCTCATAACTGTTGGGCTCTGATATGAATGGAGACAGGTTTTTAGAGGACCAGAATGGACATAACATCAAAAAGTCTGACTTGTCCTTGAGGAGTTGTAATATGTGTTGCCATTGCATTGGTGTGAAGCTGACAAACTCAGCAAAAAAATAAACATCCCTTTTTCAGGACCCTGCTTTCAAAGATAATTTGTAAAAATCCAAATAACTTCACAGATCCTCATTGTAAAGGGCTTAAACACTGCTTCCCATGCTTGCTCAATGAAACATAAACAATTTATGAACATGCACCTGCGGAACGGTCATTAAGACACTAACAGCTTACAGACGGTATGCAATTAAGGTCACAGTTCTGAAAACTTAGGCCTCTTTAGTGTCCTTTCTACTGAATCTGAAAAACACAACAACAACAAAAATGCCCAGGGTCCCTGTTTATCTGCGTGCCTTAAGCATGCTGCAAGGAGGCATGAGGACTGCAGATGTGGCCAGGGCAATAAATTGTAATGTCCGTACAGTGAGACGCCTAAGACAGCACTACAGGTAGACAGGACGGACAGCTGATCGTCCTCGCAGTGGCAGACCACGTGTAACAACAGCTGCACAGGATCGGTACATCCAAACATCACACCTGCGGGACAGGTACGTGATGGCAACAACTGCCCGAGTTACACCAGCAACGCACAATCCCTCCATCAGTGCTAAGACTGTCCTCAATAGGCTGAGAGAGGCTGGACTCGGGGCTTGTAGGCCTGTTGTAAGGCAGGTCCTCACCAGACATCACTGGCAACAATGTCGCCTATGGGTACAAACCCAGTCGCTGGACCAGACAGGACTGGCAAAAATTGCTCTTCACTGACGAATCACGGTTTTGTCTCACCAGGGGTGATGGTCGTATTCGCGTTTATCGAAGGAATGAGCATTACACCAAGGCCTGTACTCTGGAGTGGGATTGATTTGGAGGTGGAGAGTTTGTCATGGTCTGAGGCGGTGTGTCACAGCATCATCGGACTGAGCTTGTTGTCATTTCAGGCAATCTCAACAATGTGCGTTACATCCCCCTCCCTCATGTGGTAGGCTCATCCTGATGCCACCAGCCATACTGCTCGTTCTGCACATGATTTCCTGCAAGACAGGAATGCCACTGTCCAGCCATGGCCAGCGAAGAGCCCGGATCTCAATCCCATTGAGTGCGTCTGGGACCTGTTGGATCGGAAGATGAGGGCTAGGGCCATTCCCCCCAGTGTCTGGGAACTTGCAGGTGCCTTGGTGGAAAAGTGGGGTAACATCTCAGAGCAAGAACTGGCAAATCTGGTGCAGTCCATGAGGAGGAGATGCACTGCAGTACCTAATGCAGCTGGTGGCCACATCAATACTGAGTGTTACTTTTGACTTTAACCCCCCTTTGTTCAGGGACACAATAATCAATTTCTGTTAGTCACATCTGTGGAACTTGTTCAGTTTATGTCTCAGTTGTTGAATCTTATGTTCATACAAATATTTACTTGAAAATAAAAGAGAGCAGCACACTCTAGGAGCTCAGATGCAAAAATGTAATTACCAACGTTTCGACAGCCAAGCTGTCTTCATCAGGGTATAATCACAAACACTGTGGGATGACTCGTTTATGTAGTGTCAAAAGACACAGGTGTCTGTAATCATGGCCACGAGTGGCCTAATATCATTGGTTAATTATCAAATATTAAAATGTCATACAAAGAACAGCATACAAACAACAAATGGATAGCATACGATCATAGATTAATTTTACTACACAAGCTTACAAACAATTACAATGGCAAAGTCACAATAATCACAAGAATGGCTTCAGATCAAAGTCTACGTTGAGACCGAAGGGCGCAAGGGTCTTTAAGTTAAAGATCCAGGCAGCCTCTCGTTTTAACAAATGATCAAGGTTACCCCTCTCCTAGGGAGGGTGATATGTTCGATGCCAATATAACGCAGAGACTAAATTGAGTGGCCTGCCTCCAAGAAGTGGGCAGCCATTGGATAAGTACAAATATACAAATATTTACACATCAAGTTTGCTGAAAATAAAACACAGTTGATAGTGAGAGGACGTTAATGTTTTTGCTTAGTTTATTTCATTGTTTAGTCAATTCAATCAATGAACCAAACTGCAATTGTTACCATTGCCCAGCTCCCAGGCCATGCTGAACTGTTTGGATTCACAGTACTGTATGAGGGTCCTGGCATTGCTGCTGTCCCAGGAGTTGCCAGTGGTCCTGAGCAGTTCATTGAGCCCAAAGATGAGGTCTAATCCAGAGCAGTTTGTAAAAGAGTACAGTAGATCCACTGCATACTCTGTCAGGGAAAAAACAAATATTTTAAATGTTGTTTTCTTCTTCTTTCAGACTATTTGCTCAAGGGAAAATGGGTGGTTAGCTAAACAAGAGTCTATTGTGAGCTAGACTGATGCTCCCTGCATGACAACCATCGCTCATACAGTACCTGTGAACTTTACACTCCGGTACTTCCTCTGCAAGTCCTCTTTCTGGAGAAGTACTTCCTGTAGAGCCCATTCCTGCTTCAGCCTCTCCTCCAGTATTGGGGGTAGCTCCAGCCTTTCACAGAGATCATCTGACAGCAGAATAGAAAGCAGGAATCAGAAACCAAGTGGCTCTGAGTCACTCAGAAGCTGACGACCTAAGATTTACCTCAAACGCATGATATTGTTTGAGATCTGCCTGGTCCACTGTGTGTATTCAAGCTGACTCTGTGTGAATCAACATAATGTTCCTTCTCAGTGTCATTAATGCAAAACAGGAATTGTGCTGCGGAAGTGAGTGACCACAATCAAACCACACACACACACACATCACAAGAGCTGCTGGAGAAATATATGAAACGACTCTCTGTGGTAATATGACTAGTAAGCAGTTGAAATGTGTGACAATGTATGCCATATTTACCTGCGTCAAAAACAGAGTTTTTGTGATACTCATTTGAATGTAGAAATGCAGGGTTGAAGGTCATGAAATATTGTCTTGTCCCTCCAAATCTTAGAAATGCTGGGGATAAAGCTTGTGCCAATGTCCTCAGTTTTGGAGACCTGGTGGATTTAGTTCAGAATTTATGCAGTTTTGGAAGATTAAGTTGAGCTGGGGTGTATTCATTAGTCAGATTTCAATGCAAAATGTTCTCCATTGAAAAACTTACTTCAAATGGAAACTTCAAAAGTTTCTCTTGGACACATTCAGCTCGTTCTGTTTGGTGGTTCCTAGAGTAAACTGTTGTGTGTTGCAAAACGTTTTAGAACGGAATCTAATGAATACACCCCCTGGATGTAATCATTAGTCCAAACAGTTGTTTCACAACTAAAATAAGTTTCTGTTGGAAATTCAGGTAGGTCTCTCCCCATTTCGTTCTGTTTAAAAAACGTTTTACATCATTATAGGCGTAATGAATACGCCAGACGTCTCTCTGAACTGTTTGTTTGTTTCTCCAGAGAGAAAATATTTATAGAACCTGACTGAGTCTAATCTAGTGGTAGTCTGCGGGTGTTAAAAAAAATAGACTGAAGGCAATCGTTTTATAAAACAAATACATGTAAATTGTGTTAAAAGTAGTAATACTCACGTTAAAAGGTACATGAACTTCTCTTCAGCGACGAGACTCGCATCTATGGCCACAGACAAAAAATGTTCGTTCACTCTTTTGAGTACTCGAGAGAGGTCTACATTCAGATATACAGACTCAAAATTCACCTCATCCCTCGCAGACCTGACACTTGCTCCGACATAATATCTATGAGATAGAATAGATATCACAAATGCCAAGATTAATATGCCTGACATGATAAGGCTAGACGGACACAGTTCAAATATTACATTACCGCAGTGTATTCACTATAAGACAATTGTAACCCAAATCTACTGATGCTCTCTATATTCCCTCATTATCCCACTAAATGCGTCGATATGTGTAAATCCATTATCGTCATTAGTGAATTCGTATGCAGTTATGCTCAGACTCAATTGTTGAGAGAAAACTGAGTTTCCTGGTTCACAAAATACCTTGGTCTATGGAAGGTGATCAGTGTCAGTTTGAAAATGCGATGCCAAATAAGAATGTGAAAATTATAAATGCATTTGTTTTTTTAACAGTGCGTATGATTCATGCCACAATGAAATTGCAATGTTAAAATAAAAATCTAAAATGCCTTATTGAAAATTCTATATTAGAATAGTAAACAGAAAATTAATGGCAAATTGTTATCGGTGCACTACACAGACATCATGCCGGTGTTCCTGACATGCATGCCCGCTATAGGAGCACCCTACTAAGGCCCTCTAGCCGTGGGCGCCCTCAAACATCCGTGCACCTGGGAACCCGAAAATTAAAATACTCTCCTAAATGCACTTTTCGGTCATTCTCATATTAATGCCCACTCTGGCAACACCCTACTACGGCCCTCTATCCGTGGGGGCCCTCCCTGAGTGCTTTATGGACACTTTGTGACACTGCGCCAGTTCCTGTATTCAAAAATTCAAATTTTCTTTGTGACAAAACAAGTAAGTATAATGTAGAGAATCCTTGTACCATCTAAACCTCTGTGAACTATATTTAACAATTTCACAACATATACCCAATATACACAAATCTAAAGGAATGGAATTAAGAATATAGAAATATTTGGACAAACAAGGTCAGAGCGGCATAGACTAAGATACAGTAGAAACATATAGAATGCAGTATATCCATATGAGATGAGTAATCGGTGGTTGTTGTCCTGATGATCTTTTTGGCCTTCCTGTGACATCGGGTGCTGTAGGTGTTCTGGAGGGCAGGTAGTTTGCCCCGGTGATGCATTGTGCAGACCGCACCACCCTCTGGAGAGCCTTGCGGTTGTGGGTGGTACAATTGCCATACCAGGTGGTGATACAGCCCGGAAGGATGCTCTCAATTGTGCATCTGTAAAAGTTTGTGAGGGTTTCAGCTGGTCAAGCCACATTTCTTCAGCCTCCGGAGGTTGAAGAGGCACTGTTGCTCCTTCTTCACCACACTGTCTGTGTGGGTGGACCATTTCAGTTTGTCAGTGATGTGTTCACCGATGAACTTAACTTTCCACCTTCTCCACTGCTGTCCCATCGATGTGGATAGGGGGGTGCTCCCTCTGCCGTTTCCTGAAGTCCACGATCATCTCATTTGTTTTGTTGACGTTGAGTGAGAGGTTGTTTTTCTGGCACCACACTCCCAGAGCCCGCACCTCCTCCGTATAGGCTGTCTCGTCGTTGTTGGTAATCAAGCCTACTACTGCTGTGTCGTCTGCAAACTTAATAGAACATATCTACAGCTTCTTAGACTTGCTTTCAATGAGAATGACAGATCTATAACTCACATTTCTTTGTGAATTTGGTCAGGTCTCCCAAAAAGTTACATACTGCAGCTTTAACCTCTTTCAGCTAGGGGGCACTATTTTTATGTTTGGAAAAATAACGTTCCCAATGTAAACGGCCTATTTCTGAGGCCCATATGCTAGAATATGCATATAATTGACAGATTAGGATAGAAAACACTCTAAAGTTTACAAAACTGTCAAAATATTGTCTGTGAGTATAATAGAACTGATATTGCAGGCGAAACCTGCAGAGGAAAAAAATCAAACCAGGAAGTGACTTCTATTTTGAAAGCTCCATATTCCATAGCCTACCTTCGCTCCATTTACAGGGATTTAAACCAGATTCCTTTTCCTATCGCTTCCTCAAGGTGTCAACAGTCTTTAGACGTAGTTTCAGGCTTTTATATTTTGAAAAATGAGCGAGAAAGATAACATCGCATCAGGTGTTGGCATGAGTTTTGCTTGCGCAACAGAGCTTGGGCAGCCATCGTCTCTCCCTCTCCTACTGAAAAAGACAGAGCCGGTTGATATATTATTGATTATATATTTTAAAAACAACCTGAGGATTGATTATAAAAAACGTTTGACATGTTTCTGTGGACATTACGGATACTATTTGGAATTTGTCTGCGTTGTCGTGACCGCTCGAGCCTGTGGATTTCTGAACATAACGCACCAAACAAACGGAGGTATTTTGGATATAAAAATAATCTTTATGGAACAAAAGGAACATTTGTGTAACTGGGAGTCTCGTGAGTGAAAACATCCAAAGATGATCAAAGGTAAGCGATTAATTTTATTGCTTTTCTGATTTTCGTGACCAAGCTACTTTGATGCTAGGTGTTCATAATGTGATCGATAAACTTACACAAACGCTTGGATTGCTTTCGCTGTAAAGCATATTTTCAAAATCTGACACGACAGGTGGATTAACAAAATGCTAAGCTGTGTTTTGCTATATTGCACTTGTGATTTCATGAATATAAATATTTTTTGTAATATTATTTGAATGTGGTGCTCTGCAATTAAGCGGTTGTTGATGACAACAGGTAAACTGTGATATAACTAAAGAGTTAATCAGGGTGATTTCTCCACAAATAGACAGGTAAAACACATTATGTTTTAATACATTCTGATAAACAATATGTTACACCAAACAATATTAACACACAAGGCCAAATAAAAGTAATGTTTACAAAATAAATCCACCCCAGCAACATATTTACAAATAGGAGAGATCAAGAGGCATCATTAACAAGTCATCCACCTCCTCCTGAAGTGCATCAGCTTTCTCATTCAACAGCATCTGAAACAAAGGAAGACCTCAAAAAAGGACAATGATCATAGTCACGTCTCATCACAATCCCTTTTTCTACGATATTCAATGTTTTTATTTATTCTATATGGATTTAGGACGTAAACAGCGCAATTGTGTGTGTAAGCATTTGACAACAGTCATACTTTTGCAGAAGCAACAATCTGATTGGCTTGTTTCTTGAAGAGGTTCTCCAAAGTCTTGACAAGAACGTTTGGGTCAGCGTTGGCCAGGTCAGCCAGCGTCTTATATCCAGCGTTGTACCGTTGCTTGGCTCTTCCCTGTCAAAAGCAGATAAAGGGTTACAGCATGCAAAAATACTTCTGGAACAATGCCTGCATACCTTGGCTAGGACAATTATAACTGGATACCTAAGATGTGGATATGTTTTTTGGGGCGTTTTGTTGACAGGTAAGTAGGACATTGTCACCATTTTGAGGATGATATAATGCCAATAAAATGAATAGAGATTTTTTTAAAGTCTGACCTCCATGACTCCCGCTACCTCCGTGAAAGGGATGAGCTCGGCCTGGACACAGTAGGTCAGCCTGCGAGTCAGCTCAGTCAGGAGAGCGTTGAAGGGCCAGAACTCCTCCAGCTCCTGATAACAGAGAGAGGACACAGTGAGATCAGTGAGGTCAAAATGGAAGGCAAAGAGCAGATAAAACTTAAGGGCTATTCTTAGTACTGAGAAGTGTTTGCAGTAACCCAAAACCCTATTACACTGAGGTGAAATCTCAATGTTCTTATGATAATCATCCATACGATATGGATCCATTTTTAGAGTGCCTCTATGAAACACTGACATGAGGGACAAAGATAGTTATATTTAGCTTGCCTGGTCCCCAATGACATACTCACTGAGTATACCAAACATCAGAATGGCGCCGGAGGGCATGGCTGCCGTTTTACAGGCTCCTAACCAATTGTGCCATTTTGCCTGTTTTTTCGTGTTTGTTTGTAACTTATTTTGTACATAAATTTTTCTGCCACCGTCTCTTATGACCAATTCTTATGACCAAAAAGAGCTTCTGGATATCAGAACAGTGACTACTCGCATCGAGCTAGAGAAAGATTTTTTCTTTAATAAGTCAGAAGTGAAGGATTTACTGCTGATACCAGACCAGGCCCAAATTCGTTGTTCGCAAGAAGAAGAGACGCCGATATAGGGGACGCAGATCCAGGGGCCTTGTGAGAATTTGGCGGCAAGTGGGTAACCCACCTCTACCACCCGTCCTATTGGCCACCGTGCAAATACTGGAGAATAAACTGGATGAGCACCGTTCAAGACTATCCTACCAACAGGACATTAAAAATGAATATCTTATGTTTCACAGAGTTGTGGCTGAATGACGACATGGATAATATACAGTTGGATGGGTTTTCTGTGCATCGGCAAGACAAAACAGCTACTTCCGGTAAGACAAGGGGTGGTGGTCTGTCTTTTTGTCAATAACAGCTGGTGCGCAAAATCTTATATTAAAAGAAGTCTCAAAGTTTTGCTTGCCTGAGGTAAGAGTATTTCATGATAAGCTGTAGACCACACTAAATACCAAGAGAGTTTTCATCTATATTTTTCGTAGCTGTCCATTTACCATCACAAACCAATACTGGCACCAATACTGGCACTAAGCTGTCTTTGCTGTCTTCGTATCATCGTATCATCGTATCCAAGATAATTGTGTTGTTTAGGTTTAGAGTGTGTAGTCTTAGAGTGATTATCTTAATTTACCGAGGTTAGCTAGCCAGCTATTTGTCGTCCTTAACGTAGGTGACTCTGCTAGCTAGCCAACAGCTAGCCAACGCTAGCCAACGTCTTCTGTATAGAACTCAACTACCCGGTCGCATTCACAGGTTGTATCACATTTTCACTTCATTTTCATTACAGTACAACGGTTTGATTTGTTTGATCGTAGCTAGCTACTTAGCTAGCTACATAGCCGTCTTTGTATCAAAGATAATTGTGTAGTCTAGAGCGATTTTCTAGGTTCGCTAGCCATCTATTGTCGTTCTTTTAACGCAACGTAACGTAAACAACACTGCTAGCTAGCCTGCTAGCCCCCGAATAGCAACACTGCAGAAACTATTACACTCAACGGAACGACTTGATTAGTGTAGTGTCACAACGCACCCACTGCCAGCTGGCCTACTTCAGCAGTACTGTATCATTTTAATCATTTTAGTCAATAAGATTCTTGCTACGTAGCTTAACTTTCTGAACATTCGAGACGTGTAGTCCACTTGTCATTCCAATCTCCTTTGCATTAGCGTAGCCTCTTCTGTAGCCTGTCAACTATGTGTCGGTTTATCCCTGTTCTCTCCTCTCTGCACAGACCATACAAACGCTCCTCACCGCGTGGCCGCAACCCTATCTGGTGGTCCCAGCGCGCACGACCCACGTGGAGTTCCAGGTCTCCGGTAGCCTCTGGAACTGCCAATCTGCGGTCAACAAGGCAGAGTTCATCTCAGCCCATGCCTCCCTCCAGTCCCTCGACTTCTTGGCCCTGACGGAAACATGGATCACCACAGACAACACTGCTACTCCTACTGCTCTCTCTTCGTCCGCCCACGTGTTCTCGCACACCCCGAGAGCGTCTGGTCAGCGGGGTGGTGGCAAGTGGTCATTCTCTCTTTCTCCCCTTACCCATCTGTCTATCGCCTCCTTTGAATTCCATGCTGTCACAGTCACTAGCCCTTTCAAGCTTAACATCCTTATCATTTATCGCCCTCCAGGTTCCCTCGGAGAGTTCATCAATGAGCTTGATGCCTTGATAAGCTCCTTTCCTGAGGACGGCTCACCTCTCACAGTTCTGGGCGACTTTAACCTCCCCACGTCTACCTTTGACTCTTTCCTCTCTGCCTCCTTCTTTCCACTCCTCTCCTCTTTTGACCTCACCCTCTCACCTTCCCCCTACTCACAAGGCAGGCAATACGCATCTTTACTAGATGCTGTTCTTCCACTAACCTCATTGCAACTCCCCTCCAAGTCTCCGACCACTGCCTTGTATCCTTTTCCCTCTCGCTCTCATCCAACACCTCCCACACTGCCCCTACTCGGATGGTATGCGCCGTCCCAACCTTCGCTCTCTCTCCCCCGCTACTCTCTCCTCTTCCATCCTATCATCTCTTCCCTCCGCTCAAACCTTCTCCCACCTATCTCCTGATTCTGCCTCCTCAACCCTCCTCTCCTCCCTCTCTGCATCCCTTGACTCTCTATGTCCCCTATCCTCCAGGCCGGCTCGGTCCTCCCCTCCCGCTCCGTGGCTCGATGACTCATTGCGAGCTCACAGAACAGGGCTCCGGGCAGCCGAGCGGAAATGGAGGAAAACTTCGCCTCCCTGCGGACCTGGCATCCTTTCACTCCCTCCTCTCTACATTTTCCTCCTCTGTCTCTGCTGCTAAAGCCACTTTCTACCACGCTAAATTCCAAGCTTCTGCCTCTAACCCTAGGAAGCTCTTTGCCACCTTCTCCTCCCTCCTGAATCCTCCGCCCCTCCCCCCTCCTCCCTCTCTGCAGATGACTTCGTCAACCATTTTGAAAAGAAGGTCGACGACATCCGATCCTCGTTTGCTAAGTCAAACGACACCGCTGGTTCTGCTCACACTGCCCTACCCTATGCTCTGACCTCTTTCTCCCCTCTCTCCAGATGAAATCTCGCAACGACCGGCCGCCCAACAACCTGCCCGCTTGACCCTATCCCCTCCTCTCTTCTCCAGACCATTTCCGGAGACCTTCTCCCTTACCTCACCTCGCTCATCAACTCATCCCTGACCGTTGGCTACGTCCCTTCCGTCTTCAAGAGAGCGAGAGTTGCACCCCTTCTGAAAAAACCTACACTCGATCCCTCCGATGTCAACAATTACAGACCAGTATCCTTCTTTCTTTTCTCTCCAAAACTCTTGAACGTGCCGTCCTTGGCCAGCTCTCCCGCTATCTCTCTGAATGACCTTCTTGATCCAAATCAGTCAGGTTTCAAGACTAGTCATTCAACTGAGACTGCTCTCCTCTGTATCACGGAGGCGCTCCGCACTGCTAAAGCTAACTCTCTCTCCTCTGCTCTCATCCTTCTAGATCTATCGGCTGCCTTCGATACTGTGAACCATCAGATCCTCCTCTCCACCCTCTCCGAGTTGGGCATCTCCGGCGTCCCACGCTTGGATTGCGTCCTACCTGACAGGTCGCTCCTACCAGGTGGCGTGGCGAGAATCTGTCTCCTCACCACGCGCTCTCACCACTGGTGTCCCCCAGGGCTCTGTTCTTGGCCCTCTCCTATTCTCGCTATACACCAAGTCACTTGGCTCTGTCATAACCTCACATGGTCTCTCTTATCATTGCTATGCAGACGACACACAATTAATCTTCTCCTTTCCCCTTCTGATGACCAGGTGGCGAATCGCATCTCTGCATGTCTGGCAGACATATCAGTGTGGATGACGGATCACCACCTCAAGCTGAACCTCGGCAAGACGGAGCTGCTCTTCCTCCCGGGGAAGGACTGCCCGTTCCATGATCTCGCCATCACGGTTGACAACTCCACTGTGTCCTCCTCCCAGAGCGCCAAGAACCTTGGTGTGATCCTGGACAACACCCTGTCGTTCTCAACTAACATCAAGGCGGTGGCCCGTTCCTGTAGGTTCATGCTCTACAACATCCGCAGAGTACGACCCTGCCTCACACAGGAAGCGGCGCAGGTCCTAATCCAGGCACTTGTCATCTCCCGTCTGGATTACTGCAACTCGCTGTTGGCTGGGCTCCCTGCCTGTGCCATTAAACCCCTTCAACTCATCCAGAACGCCGCAGCCCGTCTGGTGTTCAACCTTCCCAAGTTCTCTCACGTCACCCCGCTCCTCCGTTCTCTCCACTGGCTTCCAGTTGAAGCTCGCATCCGCTACAAGACCATGGTGCTTGCCTACGGAGCTGTGAGGGGAACGGCACCTCAGTACCTCCAGGCTCTGATCAGGCCCTACACCCAAACAAGGGCACTGCGTTCATCCACCTCTGGCCTGCTCGCCTCCCTACCACTGAGGAAGTACAGCTCCCGCTCAGCCCAGTCAAAACTGTTCGCTGCCCTGGCCCCCCAATGGTGGAACAAACTCCCTCACGACGCCAGGACAGCGGAGTCAATCACCACCTTCCGGAGACACCTGAAACCCCACCTCTTTAAGGAATACCTAGGATAGGTTAAGTAATCCCTCTCACCCCACCCCCTAAGTTTTAGATGCACTATTGTTAAGTGACTGTCCCACTGGATGTCATAAGGTGAATGCACCAATTTGTAAGTCGCTCTGGATAAGAGCGTCTGCTAAATGACTTAAATGTAAATGTAAATGTAAATGTAAGACCGCACTCAACAAGACGCAAGCACTCCGACGAACCATCAAATAGGCAAAGCGTCAAAACAGGACTAAGATTGAATCCTACAACACAGAGTCAGAAGCTCATCGGATGTGGCAAGGCTTGCAAATTAAAAACTCAGCACTGTCAACTGCGTTTCTTTTCAGCTAACTTAATGTGTAAATATTTGTATGAACATAACAAAATTCAACAACAGACATAAACTAAACAAGTTCCACAGACATGTGACTAACAGAAATTGAATAATGTGTCCCTGAACAAAGAGGTGGTCAAAATCAAAAGTAACAGTCAGTATTTGGCGTGGCCACCAGCTGCCTTAAGTACTGTAGTGCATCTCCTCCTCATGGACTGCACCAGATTTGCCAGTTCTTGCTGTGAGATGTTACGCCACTCTTCCACCAAGAAACCTGCAAGTTCCAAGATATTTCTGGGGGGGAATGTCCCAAGCCCTCACCCTCCGATCCAAAAGGTCCCAGACGTGCTCAATGGGATTGAGATCCGGGCTCGTCGCTGGCCATGGCAGGCCACTGACATTCCTGTCTTGCAGGAAATCACGCACAGGACGAGCGGTATGGCTGGTGGCATTGTCATGCTGGAGGGTCAGGTCAGGATGAGCCTGCAGGAAGGGTACCACATGAGGGAGGGGGATGTCTTCCCTGTAACGCACAGTGTTGAGATTGCCTGCAATGACAAAAAGCTCAGTCCAATGATGCTGTGACACACCGCCCCAGACCATGACGGACCTTCCACCTCCAAATCGATTCCGCTCCAGAGTACAGGCCTCGGTGTAACACTCATTCCGTCGGCGATAAACGGGAATCCGACCATCAAACCTGGTGAGACAAAACCATGACTCGTCAGGGAAGAGCACTTTTTGCCAGTCCTGTCTGATCCAGCGACTGTGGGTTTCTGCCCATAGGTGATATTGCCGGTGATGTCTAGTGAGGACCTGCCTTACAACAGGCCAACAAGCCCTGAGTCCAGCCTCTCTCAGCCTATTGCAGACAGTCTGAGCACTGATGGAGGGATTGTACGTTCCTGGTGTAACTCTGGCAGTTGTTGCCATCCTGTACCTGTCCCGCAGGTGTGACGTTCGGATGTACTGATCCTGTGCAGGCATTGTTACACATGGTCTGCCACTGCGAGGACGATCAGCTGTCCGTCCTGTCTACCTGTAGCGCTGTCTTAGGCATCTCACAGGACATTGCATTGTATTTCCCTGGCCACATCTGAAGTCCTCATGCCTCCTTGCAGCATGCCTAAGGCATGTTCACGTACATGAGCAAGGACCCTGGGCATCTTTCTTTTGGTGTTTTTCAGAGTCAGTAGAAAGGCCTCTTCAGTGTCCTAAGTTTTCGTAACTGTGACCTTAATTGCATACCGTCTGTAAGCTGTTAGTGTCTTAACAACCGTTCCACAGGTGCATGTTCATTAATTGTTTAAGGTTCATTGAACAAGATTTGGAAACAGTGTTTAAACCCTTTACAGTGAACATATGTGAAGTTATTTGGATTTTTACAAATTACCTTTGAAAGCAGGGTCCTGAAAAAGGGATGTTTATTTTTTTGCTGAGTTTATTACAGACTACAAAAGGAAGCCCAGCTGTGAGCTGCTCAGTGACACAAATCTACAAGACAAGCTAAATTGCTTCTATGCACGCTTCGATGCAAGCAACACTGAAACATGCATTGGAGCACCAGCTGTTCTGGACGACTGTGTGATCATGCTCTCCGTAGCTCATGTGAGTAAGACCTTTAAACAGGTCAACAATCACAAGGATGACGGATGACCAGGACGTGTACCCAGTGTTGTCACTGATATTTTCAACCTGTCCCTGTCTGAGTCTGTTATACCTACAGTTGAAGTCGGAAGTTTACATACACCTTAGCCAAACACATTTAAACTCAGTTTCACAATTCCTGACATTTAATCCTAGTAAAAAGTAATTGTCTTAGGTCAGTTAGGATCACCACTTTATTTTAAGACTGTGAAATGTCAGAGTAATAGTAGAAAGCTTAAATGTATTTCATCACATTCCCAGTGGGTCAGAAGTTTACACTCAATTAGTATTTGGTAGCATTGCCTTTAAATTGTTTAACTTGGGTCAAATGTTTTGGGTAGCCTTCCACAAGTTTCCACAATGCATTGGGTGAATTTTGGGCCATTCCTCCTGACAGAGCTGGTGTAACCGAGTCAGGTTTGTAGGCCTCCTTGCACTCACACACTTTTTCAGCTCTGCTCACAAATTTTCTATAGGATTGAGGTCAGGGCTTTGTGATGGCCACTCCAATACCTTGACTTTGTTGTCCTTCAGACATTTTTCCACAACTTTGGAAGTATGCTTGGGGTCATTGTCCATTTGGAAGACCCATTTCCAACCAAGATTTAACTTCCTGACTGATGTCTGAGATGTTGCTTCAATATATCCACACCATTTGCATCCCTCGTGTTGCCATCTATTTTGTGAAAGGCACCAGTCCCTCCTGCAGCAAAGCACCCCCACAGCATGATGCTGCCACTCCCGTGCTTCACAGTTTGGATGGTGTTCTTCGGCTTGCAATCCTCCCACTTTTTCCTCCAAACATAACGATGGTCATTAAGGCCAAACGGTTCCAATTTTGTTGCATCAGACCAGAGGACATTTCTCCAAAAGTATGATCTTTGTCCCCATGTGCAGTTTCAAACCGTAGTCTGGTTTTATTAAGATGGTGTAGGAGCTGTGGCTTCTTCCTGGCTGAGTTGGCATTCAGGTTATGTCGATATAGGACTTGTTTTACTGTGGATATAGATACTTTTGTACCTGTTGTTTCCTCCAGCATCTTCACAAGGTCCTTTGCGGTTATTTTGGGATTGAGTTGCACTTTTCGCACCAAAGTACGTTAATCTCTAGGAGACAGAACGCGTCTCCTTCCTGAGCGGTATGACGGCTATGTGGTCCCATGGTGTTTATACTTGCGTACTATTGTTTGTACAGATGAAAGAGATACCTTCAGGCGTTTGGAAATTGCTTCCAAGGATGAACCAGACTTGTGGAGGTCTAGAATGATTTTTCCTGGGGTCTTGGCTGATTTCTTTAGATTTTCCCATGATGTCAAGCAGAAGCACTGAGTTTGAATGTCGGCCTCGAAATACATCCACAGGTAAACCTTCAATTGACTCAAATGATGTCAATTACCCTGTCAGAAGCTTCTAACGCCATGACATACTTTTCTGGAATTATCCAAGTTGTTTAAAGGCATAGTCAACATAGTGTATGTAAACATCTGACCCACTGGAATTGTGATAAGTGAAATAATCTGTCTGTTAACAATTGTTGGAAAAACCACCCCCAGGTGGTAAGTGTAGGCAACAACACATATGCCACGCTGATCCTCAACACAGGGGCCCCTCAGGGGTGCGTGCTTAGTTCTCTCCTGTAATCCCTGATCACCCACGACTGGGAGTGTGGTGCCAGGACAACAACCTCTCCCTCAACGTGATCAAGACAAAGGAGATGATCGTGGACTACAGGAAAAAGAGACCAAAGCACGCCCCCATTTCATTGACGGGGATGTAGTGGAGCAGATCAAGAGCTTCAAGTTCCAAGTTGTCCACATCAACAAACTATCATAGTCCAAAACACACCAAGACAGTCGTGAAGAGGGTACGACAACACCTATTCCCCCTCAGGAAACTGAAAAGATTTGGCATGTGTCCTCAGATTCTCAAAAATTTCTACAGCTACACCATCGAGAGCATCCTGACTGGTTGCATCACTGCCTGGTATGGTAACTGCTTGGCATCTGACTGAACGGCGCTAAAGAGGGTAGTGCGTATTGCCCAGTACATCACTAGGGCCAAGCTTCCTGCCATCCAGGACTTCTATGCCAGGCGGTGTCAGAGAAGGGCCCTAAAAATGCCAGACTCCAGCCATTCTAGTCATAGACTGTTCTCTCTGCTACAGCACGGCAAGCGGTGCCGGAGCACCAAGTCTAGGTCTAAAAGGGTCCTTAACAGCTTCTACCCCCAAGACAAAAGACTGCTGAACAGCTAATCAAATGGCTACCTGGACAATTTGCATTGAGCCCCTTTTTTTAACACTGCTGCAACTCACTGTTTATTATGTATGCATAGTCACTTTACCCCTACATACATGTACATATTACATCGACTAACCTGTACCCCCACACATTGACTTAGTACCGGTACACCCTGTATATACAGTGGCTTGCGAAAGTATTCACCCTCCTTGGCATTTTTCCTATTTTGTTGCCTTACAACCTGGTATTATTTGATTTACACAACATACCTACCACTTTGAAGATGCAAAATATTTTGTGAAACAAACAAGAAATAAGACAACAAAAATTAACTTGAGCGTGTATAACTATTCACCCCCCAAAGTCAATAATTTGTAGAGCCCCCTTTTGCAGCAATTACAGCTGCATGTCTCTATAAGCTTGGCACATCTAGCTACTGGGATTTTTGCACATTCTTCAAGGCAAAAGTGCTCCAGCTCCTTCAAGTTGGATGGGTTCCGGTGGTGTACAGCAATCTATAAGTCCTACCACAGATTCTCAACTGGATTGAGGTCTGGGCTTTGACTAAGCCATTCCAAGCCATTTACATGTTTCCCCTTAATGTAATCCAAGAAACTGAAGATCTTGTACAACGCTGTGTACTACTCCCTTCACAGAACAACGCACACTGGCTATAACCAGAATAGAAAGAGCAGTGGGAGGCCCCGATGTGCAACTGAGCAAGAGGACAAGTACATTAGAGTGTCTAGTTTTAGAAACAGACGCCTCAAGTCCTCAACTGGCAGCTTCATTATATAGTACCTACAAAACACCCATCTCAACATCAACAGTGAAGAGGCGACTCCGGGATGCTTTTTTTATGTTGTGCAACGTGGCCTCCCACTCCTCTTTCTATTCTGGTTAGAGCCAGTTTGCTCTGCTCTGAGAAGGGAGTAGTACACAGCATTGTACAAGATCAAAAGTTTCTTGCCAATTTCTCACATGGAATAGCCTTCATTTCTAAGAACAAGAATAGACTGACGAGTTTCAGAAGAAAGTCCTTTGTTTCTGGCCATTTTGAGCCTGTAATGGAACCCACAAATGCTGACTCTCCAGAGGCCAGTTTTATTTCTTCTTTAAATCAGAACAACAGTTTTCAGCTGTGCTCATAATTGCAAAAGGGTTTTCTAATGATCAATTAGCCTTTTAAAATGATAAACTTGGATTAGCTAACACAACGTGCCATTGGAACACAGGAGTGATGGTTGCTGATAAATGGGTCTCTGTACGCCTATGTAGATATTCCATTTAAAAAAAATACAGTATATATACAGTGGGGCAAAAAAGTATTTAGTCACCCACCAATTGTGCAAGTTCTCCCACTTAAAAAGATGAGGCCTGTAATTTTAATCATAGGTACACTTCAACTATGACAGACAAAATGAGAAAAAAATCCAGAAAATCACATTGGGCCTAGCCAGTCTCCAGATCTCAACCCCATAGAAAATCTTTGGAGGGAGTTAAAAGTCCATGTTGCCCAGCAACAGCCCCAAAACACCATTGCTCTAGAGGAGATCTGCATGGATGAATGGGACAAAATACCAGCGACAGTGTGTGAAAACCTTGTGAAGACTTACAGAAAACGTTTGACCTCTGTCATTGCCAACAACGGGTATATAACAAAGTATTGAGAAACTTTTGTTATTGACCAAATACTTATTTTCCACCATAATTTGCAAATAAATTCATTAAAAATCCTACAATGTGATTTTCTGGATTTATTTTCTGATTTTGTCCGTCATCGTTGAAGTGTACCTATGATGAAAATTACAGGCCTCTCTCATCTTTTTAAGTGGGAGAACTTGCACAATTGGTGGCTGACTAAATACTTTTTTGCCCCACTGTATATATTTTTTTTATCTGCCGTTTCCAGCTTCAATAGTAATTTACAACATTAACAATGTCTACACTGTATTTCTGATCAATTGTATGTTATTTTAATGGACAAAAAAAATGTTTTTCTTTTAAAAATAAGGACATTTCTAAGTGACCCTACACTTTTGAACGGTAGTGTATAAATTATTAAAAATAAAGAATTAAGGAGCACATAAAGGCTCTAACCTATCTGAAGTAGATCATCCAATCAGGCTTGCACTGGGAGACCATGTCATTGGGTGTTGCTGGATAGTTTCCTCCACCTGGTCTACCTGGCATCAGGCTCTCCAGGCCTTTAGACAGGTCTCTTTACAGGACCCCAGAGTAGGTCAGATCCACTGAGCCTGAGGAGGAGAGGGCAGACACACTTAAGAGTGTAGGATTGATTCATAGAAAAAACATGTATCTGTAAAAGGATTGAAGGATTTCTAAGCATGAAACACACTGAGAATCTCACTGTCAAAAGACTGGCAATAGGAACTTATCACACTGGGAGGCTGTTCCTTCTCTTGCTAAAACAAAAGCGGTACCTGCTGCTTGCCGAGTTAAGAAAATATAATTTTTACTTGTAGAATCGCAATACTCGTCAGTGGCCAACAACTTAACTTTGAGCAAAAACAAGAGCATGAATCCCCACATGGGGGAGCAAATAGCAGTGACAACAAAAAGGAAAAAGAGGGAATTTTCTCCATACATCCATGGATGAGCCAGTCACACTTCATATGTGATGTAGGCTATGGGATGGTAGCTAGCTAAATGCACAGACGCAATGCACGCAACACTAAATACTTCCTCCAAGCTAGCTAACCAAAGTAGCTAGTATTGATATTATGATGATTTAAAAACAGCTGTGGCCATCTGGCTAGTATTAACAAGGGCTTTCTACAAAATAGCAAGATTAGCACAGAAAGCTAACTAACAATGTCCTGGTATGGGAATAGAAATGGAATGTGTTTGAGAGTAGTTCACCTTTGTAAGTAGCTCTTCCTAGCTTGGTGACCTGCAGAGTCCTATCCTGTGGATCTGTGGACACAGTGACAAGGCCTTTCTTTTTCAACAGCTCAACACACACCTGTGTCACCTCCTACAGGCTCCTCTCCATGCACACCTGTTTCTTCTGGACAGACAATGAAGTCCATGACCTGCTCTAAGCTGTTCGTGATCTGAAGGGAGACAAAGAAAACAAACAGAAAAACCATATAATTAATTCATTAATAAAGACCAAGTTCTTTGCTAAAAAGACACATTAAAAAAGGAAACTGGATTTTTCTGGAATTCACTTATGGAAATTCTTCAAGAAGTGCTCACATTTAATCCAATGACTGATAGGATGAGACTCAGGACACCCTTTCCGTTATCATGCATTAGGTTGCTTTTACAGATCTCCATTGGTGCAGACAGAAGCTTTTTGACCTGAAAATACAAAAAGGTGGACAGGAACAATGCATTAGATGAGTCTGTCAGAATGTGCAAACATAAGGACCCAATGTCATTACATAGTACTACATGCACATGTTTACGGTTGTTGCTCTTTACCATGTCTTTGTCCTGTAGGATGAGGATGCTCTCTCCATGAGTGTCTATCCCGGCCCTTCCAGCCCTCCCCACCATCTGCTTGTACTGGCTCCTCTTCAGGAAGTCTACTGCCATGTACGGAGAACGCAGAATCACCCTGGTTCAAACACACAATGATGGATCCAATTAAGTCTATAAGAACTGCCATTATCTAACATAGAGATGCAACTTATGTTATGACATGTCGCATGTGAGAACAGCTATTCCTAGTAGCCTTAGTAGCAGTAAAGTAGTCTGAAACAGGTTAGCTTCTTTGCTTTGGCTTACCTCCGAGCAGGTAGGTTGATCCCTGCAGCCAGTGTGGAGGTGCAGGTGAGGAGACAGAGAATCCCAGCAGAGTAAGCCTCTTCCACCAGCTTCCTCTCCTCACTGGTCATCCCACTGTGGTGATAGGCCAGGCCATACGGCACTGTCTTCTTGAGCACCGGACACAGGGAGCCGTTCCCACTGCTCCTTAGCACCCCCAGCAACACAGCCTTCTCTGCCTGCTTGCACTGGATAAAGTCCCTGGAGAATTCAAGAAGAAGTGGCATGTTGGATCAATCACAATCCACACAATCACAGCCACTGGGCAGGCTTACCATGATTTGGAATACAGAGAGGAGGGATACAAAGATATGTCTCTTACTTTTTCAGGTATTTGCAGATCATCTCAGCCAAGTTCTCACCATTTTTCTTGGTGGGACAGAAAACAAGGCACGACTGGCTGGCTTGGAATGACCTCAGTTACCAAGGCAACAATATGATCCTGATCGATCTTCTGCATTGCACTGGAAAACAGAAGGATTAGTCAGGTGTTAAGACTTCAAATACAATGTGTCAGCCTTCAACAGCCGACTGCCTGGTACTGAAGACAAGTATATATTTCATTATAAACCGGGTAGTTAGAGCCCTAAATGATGATTGGCTGAAACCGTGGTATATCAGACCGTAATCAACGGGTAAGACAAAGCATTTATTTGTACTGCTCTAATTATGTTGGTAACCAGTTTATAATAGAGATAAGGAACCTGTGTGTTTGTGGTATATTACCAATATACCACGGCTAAGGGCTGTATCCAGGCACTCCGCGTCATAAGAACAGCCCTTAGCCGTAGTATATTGGCGATATACCACACCCCCTTCGGACCATATAAAATATGATGACTCTTCAAAATAAAATGGATGAACATGCCTTAAAGTTTAGGAGCCAAGAAACACTCCTCCTCTTTTGGGTCCACCTCGTATATGCTGTCCTTCAGTTTAACATACTCATTCAGTTCGACCTGAAACAAACACCATGGTTATCAGTGGCCTACAATCACAGAGACAAAGCAGTATACAACCCGCAGTCTAACTTGTATCCATTTTAAGTAAGGTTTCAAAGAATATATATGTTGGTGATTTTCATGTTGCATGTAGACTCTCAAACAAGAAGTAGGCATACCACAGAGGATAAAATAGCACTGCGTATATCAAGCCTATGGTTAGGAAATTACAAACCAGTATGAAGTCATTAGTGTAGTTATCTGCGCTCAGAAATCTCTGAAGATCTTGGACATTGCCCAGTGTAGCACTCAGTCCAATGATCTGAGTTGACTCAGTGTAAAGGAGAAAATACATTTTTCAAAAAATCTCTATGAACATGATGAGAGTAAAAATAGCAGTCAGAATTACTGCTGACATAGAGCACATTGGCTAGAGTCATCTCAATGATAGCTTCTCTGCTTCCATCACCCAACATGTGGAGCTAATAAAAACAGAGAAATAATTACACACTACTGTATAATATAATTGATTGCATCAAATACACAATGCATCAGAGGATTCACTTTTAGTGTTTTGTGAGTGGCTATTCTATATTTGCCAATGATAATGTCTTAGATGTTTATGTAATAAGATATTTGCATACCTTGTCAACAACCACCAGCCCCACATTGTCCAGTCTGATGGCCTCTGAGGGAGTTGACCAGGCTGTGGGCCTTCTCTATGGTGCCGATGTACAACTTGCCCCTTCTCTTCACTGTAGGGAACCTGCCCTTACTGCCAGCATACTCCTCCACCATGAAGTCCCGCTCCAGGCCAAAACTGGCCAACCCTCAAACCTTGAAATGCATGCAATACAGTGCTCAGATTTGCCATTGGCATGAGTTTTGTGACAATTTCCTAACCCAAATGTGACCTCAAATACTAAAATGTTGGATAATAATCCCTGTGTAGTTGGATGAAAGGGGAATTATAGATATTTTGTGAACATAATATAATGACCACAATACCTTCTCCTGCACTAGAGATATGTATGGCAGGATGAAAAGGACATCCCTCTTTCTGCATAGAAGCTCTTTGAGGATGAGAATCTCGCAGGTGGGCAGAGAGTAGATGAGGTTTCTCCTCTGCTGAACTGAGTCCAGGTTTAGACAGTTCTTCTGCCATTCTGAAATAGAAGAGAGCATTAATTATGATCCTCTGTAATATGAAGCTGGGCAATAAATCCAATTACTCAAGACAACCACACACTTTTAAAAAGTGGTAAAACATGGTAAAATTGACACAGAACTATAGTGAGGACATGCAATTAGACAGGGAAAAGGGGCAGAAAGCTATTCACCATATACAGTGGGGCAAAAAAGTATTTAGTCAGCCACCAATTGTGCAAGTTCTCCCACTTAAAAAGATGAGAGGCTTGTAATTTTCATCATAGGTACACTTCAACTATGACAAACAAACTGATGGAAAAAAATCCAGAAAATCACATAGTAGGTTTTTTAAGAATTTTATGTTAGCAACACATACCTAATGTAATGAATTAGAGTTGGATCCGTTTAGATTTGTCTAATGCTTTACTAGTAAACATGCGTTTATTTAATGGATTAGCCCATCAGAGACGAGTAAATATATAAATCTAACTTCAAATTGAGTCCAGTGGAGTAAATAGACTATTTATTATTTTGACAGTGATACAATTAGTTCATATTTGCAGTACCATATTTTAATATTTTAGATTCATTATATTTATTATCAGCAAGTATTAAGATGTGTTATATGGAAATTTAACAAACTATCACTTTGAAAACCATTAATTTTGGGAGGAACTACTGATCGTGCACCAACATTTAAACTTGAACAGGAAGTGACGTCAGTGTTGTTTTCTTAACACAGCAGGTTAAAAATGCTTGCTGTCCGATCTTTATAATGAAACATTTCACGGCTTGAAGGAAAATATAAGAATGCAGTTTTATTATTGTGTATACAAATCATTGCTAGGGATAAAAGCACAATCATACTGACGTTTGTAATGATTAAGATAACCTAGTATTAGCTAGCCAAATGGCTAACCTCTAACTGTAGCTATGCCATCCATTGCTAGCTAACGTTAACTAGCCACATGTGTCCTATAAACTAGCTAACTATCCAGCATCCGACCCGTTTACTTACAGCTGCATTGGGGTCGGACGTCATTCCTGTGTAGATTAAGAAACCACAGAGCCAGTGCTGTAATATTTGGGATAATGAGACATTTCGGAGTACAAAGCATTTGTCATCCCTGGATTGATGTACATTTCCCAAACCATATATTTTTTTCCAGTTCCGCGGTGTCTTAATTTTTATTTTTTTATTTTACCTTTATTTAACCAAGCAAGTCAGTTAAGAACAAATTCTTATTTTCAATGACGGCCTAGGAACAGTGGGTTAACTGCCTGTTCAGGGGCAGAACGACAGATTTGTACCTTAATCTACACAGGAATGCTGTCCGACCCTATGTAAGCAAACGGGTCGGATCTGCTGGCTAATATACTAGCTAGCTGGCCAGAGTAAACTCTATATTTGATGTAAGCTAATGTCTTCTTTACTCTTATCGCAGAACAATGTCTCAGAAGTATCCCAGGCTCGTCTAATGTAGTCCAGAAGAACGATGAAAATCTGCATATGTAACGTTACTATTAGCTAGCTATCCATCTAGGAAGAGTGCACAAAGAAAAACTATATGGATGGAATAATTGGGTTTCGGATGACATTTGAAAATGCAAATATAATTTGATTCTTATGTACTCTTAGTGCACATAATGTGACATTCCACATGACGAACATTAAAGTTTTAAACAGGATTTGAAGCTGTCTCATTTCTTTACAACGTCTATGGCAACTACATTGTTGGATGGATTCACATAACTTTATGTACATTTATCTCCCCAACCATTGTGGATGGAGAATCCATATGAACAACCACAGAAGGGCTGCATTCTGTGACATCACAGTGGACTTCAAGAATGTTCAGGTCTGTCAGACTACAGTACATAATACCATACTGATGAGCAGAGATGCAATTGAGCAATGTTTAATTACAAAATGCATATAATCCAAACTTCTTTCCAATAGCTGCTGTCCTTGTATATAAACCCCCACACAGGAAGAATTTACAGTAGGCACATAACATGCGAGTACTTGGTCAGATAAAACTAAACATGTTCATATCACATCACCAGAGGCTGTCATGTCATTTTAACAAGGTGTTATTCCTTTCCAGGGCTGTGGTAAGAAACAGAGGGAGATTTCCAAAGCCATAAAGAAAGCTATGGGTAAGTCATCAAATCACTCACTTTATTATTGACTGGTCTTGGGACAGAATATCATATGATCCAATACTCTTGGGTCAGCAGCATTAAGCCTTGAGGTTGCTCTGTGATAGTTTCTCTTTGCAAATGCACCATCACTACTTACCAGAGGGTACTGATGACATTGTGCGCTACAGACCTATTGCTCAAAATGACCATGTTTTGATGGTTTAGGCATTTCTATAATAAATACTCATAATATTTTCCCTCCGCAGGATTCATGTCTGGACCCACATTATGAAAGATAAACTCCTTCGACAACCAGCACTTGGAGTAACTGTGTCAGCCTGTATTGGGGAACTAGTGTAGCATATATACTGTAATAATTGTATTAAAATAATTCTTAATGTGGAATATTGCTTGTTAATCTAGTCTGAGCTGCTATGCTTGGGTTGAGCCATGGAGACCAATAATCGTAACTCACTACACGTGAAAATAATTTTATGTAATTATGTACAAGTTCAACAACAGCTTGAATATAAAAACAATTGTTGATAAACTAAAGTTATTATAATCAATAACTTGGACAGTCACTTCTAAATAAAACATGTTGCCCCTAAAAATAAGCTAATTGAAGGCATCCCTGCAAACATATCAAGTTTTCAGTTATTGATGGAGGACTGTTACAGGGGAATGTCACAGAATTTCCTATAATCCATACAGTGACATTTAATGCAAAGTGACCATTCTTGAGCAGTCCTTTTGGTCCTCAGAAGACGGGGGAATTGGACACATCTAAATCATTTCCGTTCTGATTGGCTGGGATCAAATCCTCCTCGGTCTCAGACCCACTGACTGACAAAGACTCCTCAGTCTCCTCCAGCATGCCTTTCCTCCTCTTGGGCACCTCAGATGATTCACGAAGGGGACGTTTTCTCCAGGATGCACCTCCGCCTCTCCCAAGCCTCCCCTTCCTGGCTTTAGGGAGTGTATGACTCAGGATCAAAGGCAGTGTTGTAGCGATGTCTATGCCATGGTCAGTGCTGCAGCAGAAATCAGGCAATGGAAACCCCTGGAGGTTTAGAGCCTGCGTTTGGAGTAGAGATGCCCCAGGAAATAGTGTTTTGATGACCTCACAGAGCAGCACATTCTCCTGGGGCTGTGCCAGGGTGGAGGCTCCATCTGCTGAGACTGGAAACAAACGTAAATAAAATGTTTAATACACACAAGAGAATAAATCAAGACTGATTCATCAATAGAAACAAAGTTTATACTTTCTCCCAGCTCTTGTTTCCTATCATTGACCATCCTTCTTAGAGCAGAAACATCTGCAAGCAGCTTCTCGACCAATCGTTCACTCTCCTCCACTTTCTTACATGCCATCTGTGAAAAGAAATAAACAAATCCCAGGTGACACCATGTTTACCAAAGGTTGTACTGTACAGTCTTTTGTACATGTTTTTACATCAATTCAACTTACCGTCAGTTCACCCTGCAAGGTGTTGTTCATGTCATTAATCTCATCCACCTCATGCAGAGATCCATCGGAGGAGAAGAATTTAGATCTACACAGGGCAAAAAGTGTACGACTAGTCATACAAGTACCAGACAAACACACATATTACATTTTTCAAAGTCAATAGTGCCCAGTGCTGAGGCCCAGTAGTAGTACCTGTGTTTCCTAACAGCATGGTTGTAGTTGACTGATGAACAAGATGCAGAGAGTCTCCAGTAGTCCTGCTCTTCCAACAAACCCAGGTTGCTGACCAGGACAGGTACACTGCAATACTGACTAATAAAAAAAAAAAAAAATGGGATTTCTTGAAAGGTGCTTTAAATCCAAGGACTACAGCAAGAGTAAAAAACAAAACATTAGGAATACCTGATGACTCCATTTTATTTAACTAGGCAAGTAATTTAAGAACAAATTCTTATTTACAAGGAAGGACAAAACCTCCCCTAACACGGACGATGTTGGGCCAATTGTGCGCAGCCCTATGTAACTCCCGATCACAGCCGGTTGTGACACAGCCTGGGAATGAACCAGGGTCTGAAGTGATGACTCTAGCACTGCCTTAGACCGCTGTGCCACCCGGGAGGCCAGGTGAAGGCCATGATCCTTTATTGATGTCATTTAAAAATGGATTTTGTTTAGCCTTGATACAATTGAGAAATGGATTGTGTGTGTGCCATTCAGAGGGTGAATGGGCAAGACAAAACGATTGAAGTGCCTTTGAACAGGGTATGTAGTTGGTGCCAGTCACACCAGTGAGAGTGTCAAGAACTGCAACACTGCTGGGTTTTCCACATAACAGTTTCCTGTGTGTATTAATAATATTCCACCACCTGAAGGACATCCAGCCAACTATGTGAAGCATTGGTATCAACATGGGCCAGCATCCCTGTGGAACGCTTGACACCTTGCAGAGTCCATGCCCCGACTAATTGAGGTTGTTCTGAGAGCAAAGGGGGTGCAACTCAATATTAGGAAGGTGTTCCAAATGTTTTGTACTCGGTGTAGAATATATAAATATACACACACACACACACACACACTTTTAACCACTTAAGCTAGAGCTGGCTAAGACTACTCACAGTGCAACACAGTTTGATTCAAAACAGTGTGAAGGCCATCAAAATGTGAATGTACTGACCTGCCATGTGATCTGAAGACTGCATACTCCAGTTTGTGAGTGGAGCCTGATGTTGTGATCTCACTGGGTGTCAGTAGCAGAAAGACCAGCTCGTGATTAGAGAGTGCCCTCTTCAGGTTCTCGTGGACTACTTGCTCTCTGAAGGTAATTTGTTGATCTGTGTTTCTCCGCTGTTTATACCAACCAATCACATTCTCCTGGATAGGAAAGTCAAATAGAAGAGAGGGTGAATAAAAGTGTGCTTTGTTGGCTATCAAACAAGATGGGAAAGAAATGCAAACAACTTGCCTAATGGCACAGGTTCCTTTACTCCCTGGACTTAGTTGCAATACCACCATCTGTGACATCAATATTACCACGCTATCTTCTTCCACTTACCTCCTTATAGTTGGATAAAATGTGCCTTATTTCATCCTGGTTCACCTCCCCTATTCTATTATAGAAGCTAAGGGAGGTGGAGAGAAAAATAATTTGTTAAGTGTCATGCTTCCAGAAATAATATATGATAGTACGTGATATACTGTTGAAATAGTTACACACACAGCTGAATCACAATTTTACGAAACCTTTAGTCTCTGCAGTTTACCTCTTGAGCTTGCGACATGATATGTGTTTCTGAATGTCTGGAATAGAAAGAAGGGTGAGACAACAGTCAGTACACACAAAGATTATATTATAAAATGTAAGTACACAGCTGATGACTCACTTATTGTATGCTCAAACTGTATGTTGTCGATTTGAGAGTCAGTGATGTTGCATCGCTCTTCAGCTTTGGTCTCCCCGAGAATGAGACCTTCCTGCAAAATGTATGTATACGGTCAGTTTAATAAAATAACTAGTATTTGAATGAGTAAGCTATTTGGTCAGACCTATCTGTTGTGGTTTTAGCCAACTGGCTAACGTAGCTAGTTAGCTAGCGATCTAGCCAGCTACTTACCACATCAGAATCACTGTTCAAGTGCTGAAACATCAATGAACCAAGAACAAATCCGGAGACGCGAATATACGAGTTTGAGTCCGCCATGCTTATTTTTGTCAGAAAGACAACATCAAAAGTGTTACCACACAAACATAAGGAGTAACCCAGACATGTCACGTCACACGGGCTATAAAGCTGAAGCATCCGTTTAGAACGTTTTCTCGCCACCAAATATGGTAGTGAGAGGAAGTTCAGTCGCGGGTAGTGGGAGAGGATGTGACGAAGTAAAACTGAACTGACATTCTGCTAATTTTATCATCGATGAAACATCTGATCTCCAATACATTGTTCTGTCCCAAAACTACAATATGTTACGAACCCAGTGCACTAAGTTGAATACACTTGACGCTTTGCCAAAGTTTTAAAAAATGGCGTTGTTTAGAAGGAGTGCATTTGTCGAATTGCGTTAATGCACACGCCCATTTCATTGCGAAGACGCTCCCTAACTTAAATATGCAATTATATGCCAATAGGATCTCGCTAGCTCGTGCTTGGCTTTGCCCACCTCCTTGCTTTGTCTGCCCACTAATGCTTAATTTCCTCCCACTGTAAACGTCACAGATAAACTATCTCGGATTAGTTATAAATATATTTGGTGTTACGATTGCGTAAAAACAGCGCTAACTGCAATTGCAGACGCATCGCTTTTTCTGCGCAGCTGAATATGCACGAAAGCTGAATTTTTTTCGAGCAACTCGCCAGTGGGGGGAGTGGTTTTATTATTTCCACTAGTTACCACAGCCATAAAGTCAAATGGCTACATTGTAAAAACTCACATAAAAAATAGCTTTTGGTCTTAATTTATGGTTAGGGTTAGGTCTAAGGTTAGCTGTTTGGTTAATGTTAGAGTTCGGTTTAAAATCACTTTTTAGGGAGATACAGTGTTAAGTAAAAACACTTGAAAGTACTACCTAAGTCGTTTTTTTTGTGTATCTGTACTTAAGTTTACTATTTATATTTTAACAACTTTTACTTTTACTTTACTACATTCCTAAGTACAAGTATGCACTTTTTACTCCATACATTTTCCATGACACCCAAAAGTAAATTTTGAATGCTTAACAGGACAGGACAATTCTCTACTGCCTCTGATCTGGCGGACTCACGAACACAAATGCTTAGCTTGTAAATTATGTTTCGGAGAGTGCCCCTGGCTATCCGTAAATACATTTTTTTTAAACAAGAAAAGTATGCCATCTGGTTTGCTTTATATTAGGAATTTGAAATGTATTTATACTTTTCCCTAAATCTATTTTAGCAATGACATTTACTTGTAATACTTAAGTATTGTAACGACCCTGGGTTTATAAGCGCCGAAATCGACCCTACCGCATCTGCTCCCTGCTGTTTCAGTACAGTATATTTAAAACCAAATACTTTTAGACTTTTACTCGAGTATTATTTTACTGGGTGACTTTCACTGTTACTTGAGTTATTTTCTATTAAGATATCTTTACTTTTACTCAATTATGAAAACGGGGTACTTTTTTCAACACTGAGAAGATGCATTGTATTGTAGAAATAGGCGCGGTTTCTGACTTTGTGAATTTGGTAACTAGTGACGTCCTGGTTTTATTTTTACAGCAGATCTTGCGCACTGTCCTGTGGCTGACTACACAGTTGGGTTGCAACCTGCAACCACTACCGCTACAGCGAAGTACAGAAGAATGGAAAACTCGTTAAGACAACGAAGAGGTCTTCAGGTTACTATTTCTCTTTAATACATTTGGAAACATTTCATGTTCTGCAGTCAACCTCGGATATGGTATGCCCAATAATGTAAGCTATTTCTAGTGCTTCTCTTCTCGGCTTGGCTGTATATTAGTTAGCTAGGCTATTTCGGTGTTCATATCCCGTTTCAGATCCTGTTTACCTAGCTAACTTTACATAGATCACTACCTAGCTAGGCCCAAGTCAAACATATGAAATCAGCCTCCTCTATTATAAAAACTAAATATAATGCTTATTTGGAATGAATAGCTAATGAACGTTATGTCTCTCTTCTGTAGATAACTTGAACCCTACGTGCCATACCAGTGGATGACAGATCTCTGTGAGGGAGGGATGGATGACCTGTGGAGTATAACGACTTTGTTGCTGCAGGTGTGGTTCTCCGTGATGATTGGGCTCATCATGATACCTGCTATGTTTGGCCTCTCCCTGGGGGTCACTTCGGTCTATATTCAGATTCTGGTCAAAATATTGGAGGTAACTGCTGGAAGTTCTGGAAGAGCTCAAATTCTGAAATTTCGGGAATTGCTCACTATTTATTATTTTATTCTGAAACATGTTATTGAAGCATAACCTCACATATAGCATCTAATAAAGAACTATGTTATTTTTTTGTGAACAGATGATTTATGAAAAGATAAATCTTTTTTTGTATAAATGCATTAATCGGATATTAATTTATTTATATTCACTACTATATGTAGGATATTGTGCTCTGTATACTGTATTCATGTTTCCCCCTGACCCCTTAGAACAGACTGACATAGTTCATGTTCAATGCGGGGAACGCGGGGCAGTTGGGCAAGATGCAGTATGTAGAAAGCATTGTGTGTGAGGTCAGCTGAAAATAACTCTGTTCTATGGGCAGTGGGCCACCCTGCGGATCCAGAGAGGACACAGGGATCGACCCACTCTGCCCGTGCCTGCTCCGCTACCCAATGGTGAGTGACATTACATTCACTACCCATCGATGAATGAGTTCATGCTGAGGTCTGGAGGGACCCTGTCTGTGTAACTTATTGTGGATGACTATCAAACTGTAGCCTAATCTTTATTTTCTTCATTAACTTTTGTACTAAGCAATTATTTTCTATGGTTCCTATGCTGAATGATACCATTTGAATCAATACTCTTTAGTTTGTATTTGCCCCTAACTGAAATGTGAATAGCCCTGTGATAATTATTAGGCTAATTACACAGTAATAAGGTAATTATACATCCAGTAAGTTGAATTGAGTTCCGATGGTCTATAGGAGAAATATTTGAATTCAGCAGAACTGCATTTCAAACATCCCATTGGCATGTGGAGTCCTTGGTTCTGTTCTTAGAGCATATTGTTCTGTAGTATGAGGAGTTGAATTCAGCTCTATCTGGAAGGAGTAGAGTAGACCCTGTACATGTGACTGTGTGTCAGTGTGGTGGCTTATGATTGGTCAGCTTATGATTGGTCAGCTCAGCTGATGTGGGGTTGCAGAGTGGTCATCACGAGCTTCTATACCCACAATATCATAAATAAAGTCTGTCCATTTCTATAATTTATCTTCTTAAAAGTATATTTTAAAAGTAACCTTAACCACACCGCTAACCTTACGCCTAACCCTAAGATTAAATTAAGACCGAAAAGCACATTCTTATAGCCAAGTTTTACTTTGTGGCTATGGAATCTGACTTTGGAGATATGGAAGCTAGTGGAAACCGTGCGGAGTGGAGCAGCTGTGTCCCACTCTGATGATGCAATAGAGGATTGCATAACTTCAGGCAGAAAACTGACTCTATGTGTAGCTTAACCCTCAACCCATGCTGTGAAATACTGTATGCCCCCTTCATCTTCTCTTCCTGGAAATATACTGTACAACGTTTGAAAGACGTCACGTCACCGTCTTCAGTGGAGCTATGTTGAGTTAAATTTGATACTTATTAGACATGTATATCATATTCTATTTTGAACTGCCTTGAAGATTCCAGAAGATTGGGTTTATACTAGGGACTTTTTGTAGGGTCTCTATCTGCAATCCTACCCTATGTTGTTGAATTAACACTCAATCATGTTTTGATCACAGTAACATTGGCATTCTAAATCAGGGTTGACAGGACACTTAAAAAATGACTTTTTTTATTTTTGTATGGAAGGACAAAAAGGTCAAGTCAATGCAATGTTATTATGCAATAAGATTTAGCAAACCATTCAGCAGCAGAGATGACAAAACCCACCATGCTTTTGTCTAAAACTCTTCTTCTGTGAACATAATACTAAAGCATATATAACTGTATAATCATGACACAAGCTAATTGTTAACCAGTAAGTTATTAGAAAAGTATTCATGTTTTACTGGAACTGGGTAAACTACAGTACATCAATGCTGAGTACAGAGAAAAGGAATGTAAGCTCAGTGCTCTCACTGGTACCTGCTACTGATAGGCTATGCCACAACAGTCTTCCCATCGCATTCCTCATCGGCATTTCCTTCTCTGGGATCTCTTTATACCAATAGAGGAAGAGCACAGATACAGGTAGATACAGTGCCTCAATTAGTAGGTGTATATTTGACTCTATACATACAATCCTTCTTATACATCCCCCACTCTACAGGCTTTTCCATCATATTTAATGTCCTACATGTTATGCGGGTGAATGAGGACCCAAAAGCGACTTGGCGAAAACAGAGTCTTTAATCCAGTAAAGTAAAATACAATCAAAAAACACAACTTCCACTCGTAATGACGAGAACCGACTGGAGACTCGATCTTGAACAGCAGGTTGCCTCGGGAAGGCACTTGAACCTAGCAGACTCAGACACCTGCTCACCACGCAGCATCTGAGGGAAACACGACACGACAGGGCGATACACAAACACAGCACGGTGAACAATAGATAGGATCCGACAGGGCAGGAACGGAAAACAAGGAGAGAAATAGGGACTCTAATCAGGGAAAAGGATCGGGAACAGGTGTGGGAAGACTAAATGATTGATTAGGGGAATAGGAACAGCTGGGAGCAGGAACGGAACGATAGAGAGAAGAGAGAGCGGGAGAGTGAGAGAGGGATAGAAAGAGGGAAAGAACCTAATAAGACCAGCAGAGGGAAACGAACAGAAGGGAAAGCATAATGACAAGACAATATATGACAAAACATGACAGTACCCCCCCACTCACCGAGCGCCTCCTGGCGCTCTCGAGGAGGAACACTGGCGGTAACGGAGGAAATCATAGATCAAACGGTCCAGCACGTCCCGAAAAGAACCCAACTCCTCTCCTCAGGACCGTAACGGAAAAACGAAAAAAAAAAGGGAAACTAGGGTACTACTCTAAAAAAAAATGAGACACGGGTAGAGAACTGTAAGAGTTTGAGCTATCAGGACCAAACAGGCCAGGAGAGTGACGACTTGGGACAGACTGAGACACCGCAAGGCTAAGACCAGGACCAGGAGAGAGGCGGTGGCTGAGGACAGACTGTGACACAGCAAGGCCAGGAGTAGGGGCAGGAGAGAGGCGGTGGCTGGGGACAGACTGTGACACAGCAAGGCCAGGAGTAGGGGCAGGAGAGAGGCGCTGGCTGAGGACAGACTGAGACACAGCAAGGCCAGGAGTAGGGGCAGGAGAGATGCGGTGGCTGGGGACAGACTGTGACACAGCAAGGCCAGGAGTAGGGGCAGGAGAGAGGCGCTGGCTGGGGACAGACTGTGACACAGCAAGGCCAGGAGTAGAGGCAGGAGAGAGGCGGTGGCTGGGGACAGACTGTGACACAGCAAGGCCAGGAGTAGAGGCAGGAGAGATGCGCTGGCTGGGAACAGACTGTGACACAGCAAGACCAGGAGTAGAGGCAGAAAAATACGCACAAGGGTGGACCCCATCGTCAGTATCGGAGCGCTGGGACAGAATGGCTCCCACGCCCACCCCCGACGCGTCAACCTCAACAATAAACTGTTTAGTGACGTCAGGTGCAACAAGGATAGGAGCGGATGCAAAACGCTTCTTAAAGAGATCAGAACAACAATCATACGACCGGTGAGGAGGAAGGGAGTTGGTTCTGGACCGACTGAAGACCGTGCGCAGACCATGATATTCCTCCGGCACTCCTGTCAAATCACCAGGTTCCTCCTGAGAAGAGGGGACAGAACAAACAGGAGAAATAGCAGACATTAAACACTTCACATGACAAGAAACGCTCCAGGAAAGGACAGAACCACTAGACCAATCAAAAGAAGGATTATGACACACTAGCCAGGGATGACCCAAAACAACAGGTGTAAAAGGTGAACAAAAAATCAAAAAAAAATGGTCTCACTATGGTTACCAGATACAGTGAGGGTTAAAGGTAGTGTTTCACATAATATACTGGGGAGAGGACTACCATCCAAGGCAAACATGACCGTGGGCTCCCTAACTGTCTGAGAGGAATGTCATGTTCCCGCGCCCAGGCTTCGTCCATAAAACAGCCCTCTGCCCCAGAGTCTATTAATGCACTGCAGGAAGCTGCCGATCCGGTCCAGCGTAGATGGACCGGTAAGGTAGTACATGTACTTGACGGAGAGGACCGTCTAGTAGCGCTTATCAGTCGCCCTCCGCTTACTGATGAGCTCTGGCCTTTAACTGGACATGACATGACAAAATGACCAGCGGAACCGCAATAGAGACAGAGGCGGTTGGTGATTCTCCGTTCCCTCTCCTTAGCCGAGATGCGAATACCCCCAGCTGCATGGGCTCAACACCTGAGTCAGTGGGGAAAGACGGTAGTGTCGGAGAGAGGGGAGACACAGTTAACGCGAGCTCTCTTCTATGAGCTCGGTGACGAAGATCTACCCGTCGTTCAATGCGAATAGCGAGTTCAATCAAAGAATCCACCCTGGATGGAACCTCCCGAGAGAGAATCTCATCCTTAACCTTAGCGTGGAGTCCCTCCAGAAAACGAGCGAGCAACGCCTGCTCGTTCCAGTTACTGGAGGCAGCAAGAGTGCGAAACTCTATTGAGTAATCCGTTATGGATCGATTACCTTGACATAGGGAAGACAGGGACCAGGAAGCTTCTTTCCCAAAAACTGAGCGATCAAAAACCCTTATCATCTCCTCTTTAAAGTTCAGATAATTGTTAGTACACTCAGCGCTTGCCTCCCAGATAGCTGTGCCCCACTGCCGAGCCCGACCAGTAAGGAGTGTTATGACGTAGGCAATCCGAGCTCTCTCTCTGAGTATGTGTTGGGTTGGAGAGAGAACACGATATCACACTGGGTGAGAAAGGAGCGGCACTCAGTGGGCTGCCCAGAATAACAAGGTGGGTTATTAACCCTAGGTTCCGGAGGCTCGGAAGAACCGGAAGTAGCTGGTGACACGAGACGAAGACTCTGATACTGTCTTGAGAGGTCGGAGACCTGAGCGGCCAGGGTCTCAACGGCATGCCGAGCAGCAGACAATTCCTGCTCGTGTCTGCCGAGCATTCCCTGGAACTCGAGAGTAGAGTAGAGAGAATCCATAGTCGCTGGGTCCATTCTTGGTCGGATCCTTCTGTTATGCGGGTGAATGAGGACCCAAAAGCGACTTGGCGAAAACAGAGTCTTTAATCCAGTAAAGTAAAATACAATCAAAAAACACAACTTCCACTCGTAATGACGAGAACCGACTGGAGACTCGATCTTGAACAGCAGGTTGCCTCGGGAAGGCACTTGAACCTAGCAGACTCAGACACCTGCTCACCACGCAGCATCTGAGGGAAACACGACACGACAGGGCGATACACAAACACAGCACGGTGAACAATAGATAGGATCCGACAGGGCAGGAACGGAAAACAAGGAGAGAAATAGGGACTCTAATCAGGGAAAAGGATCGGGAACAGGTGTGGGAAGACTAAATGATTGATTAGGGGAATAGGAACAGCTGGGAGCAGGAACGGAACGATAGAGAGAAGAGAGAGCGGGAGAGTGAGAGGGAGGGGGAGAGAGAGGGATAGAAAGAGGGAAAGAACCTAATAAGACCAGCAGAGGGAAACGAACAGAAGGGAAAGCATAATGACAAGACAATATATGACAAAACATGACACTACATCTGGAAATCTCTGACTATGCTACCCACTCAGTTTATTTTTATTTTTTATTTCACCTTTATTTCACCAGGTAGGCTAGTTGAGAACAAGTTCTCATTTGCAACTGCGACCTGGCCAAGATAAAGCATAGCAGTGTGAACAGACAACACAGAGTTAGTTACACATGGAGTAAACAATTAACAAGTCAATAACACAGTAGAAAAAAGGGGCAGTCTATATACAATGTGTGCAAAAGGCATGAGGAGGTAGGCAAATAATTACAATTTTGCAGATTAACACTGGAGTGATAAATGATCAGATGGTCATGTACAGGTAGAGATATTGTTGTGCAAAAGAGCAGAAAAGTAAATAAATAAAAACAGTATAAAAACAGTATGGGAATGAGGTAGGTGAAAATGGGTGGGCTATTTACCAATAGACTATGTACAGCTGCAGCGATCGGTTAGCTGCTCAGATAGCTGATGTTTGAAGTTGGTGAGGGAGATAAAAGTCTCCAACTTCAGCGATTTTTGCAGTTCGTTCCAGTCACAGGCAGCAGAATACTGGAACGAAAGGCGGCCAAATGAGGTGTTGGCTTTAGGGACGATCAGTGAGATACACCTGCTGGAGCGCGTGCTACGGATGGGTATTGCCATCGTGACCAGTGAACTGAGATAAGGCGGAGCTATATCTAGCATGGACTTGTAGAAGACCTGGAGCCAGTGGGTCTGGCGACAAATATGTAGCGAGGGCCAGCCGACTAGAGCATACAAGTCGCAGTGGTGGGTGGTATAAGGTTCTTTAGTGACAAAACGGATGGCACTGTGATAGACTGCATCCAGTTTGCTGAGTAGAGTGTTGGAAGCCATTTTGTAGATGACATCGCCGAAGTCGAGGATCGGTAGGATAGTCAGTTTTACTAGGGTAAGCTTGGCGGCGTGAGTGAAGGAGGCTTTGTTGCGGAATAGAAAGCCGACTCTTGATTTGATTTTCGATTGGAGATGTTTGATATGAGTCTGGAAGGAGAGTTTGCAGTCTAGCCAGACACCTAGGTACTTATAGATGTCCACATATTCAAGGTCGGAACCATCCAGGGTGGTGATGCTAGTTGGGCATGCGGGTGCAGGCAGCGATCGGTTGAAAAGCATGCATTTGGTTTTACTAGCGTTTAAGAGCAGTTGGAGGCCACGGAAGGAGTGCTGTATGGCATTGAAGCTCGTTTGGAGGTTAGATAGCACAGTGTCCAATGACGGGCCGAAAGTATATAGAATGGTGTCGTCTGCGTAGAGGTGGATCAGGGAATCGCCCGCAGCAAGAGCAACATCATTGATATATACAGAGAAAAGAGTCGGCCCGAGAATTGAACCCTGTGGCACCCCCATAGAGACTGCTAGAGGACCGGACAGCATGCCCTCCGATTTGACACACTGAACTCTGTCTGCAAAGTAATTGGTGAACCAGGCAAGGCAGTCATCCGAAAAACCGAGGCTACTGAGTATGCCGATAAGAATATGGTGATTGACAGAGTCGAAAGCCTTGGCAAGGTCGATGAAGATGGCTGCACAGTACTGTCTTTTATCGATGGCGGTTATGATATCGTTTAGTACCTTGAGTGTGGCTGAGGTGCACCTGTGACCGGCTCGGAAACCAGATTGCAGAGAGGAGAAGGTACGGTGGGATTCGAGATGGTCAGTGACCTGTTTGTTGACTTGGCTTTCGAAAGACCTTAGATAGGCAGGGCAGGATGGATATAGGTCTATAACAGTTTGGGTCCAGGGTGTCTCCCCCTTTGAAGAGGGGGATGACTTCGGCAGCTTTCCCAATCCTTGGGGATCTCAGACGATATGAAAGAGAGGTTGAACAGGCTGGTAATAGGGGTTGCGACAATGGCGGCGGATAGTTTCAGAAATAGAGGGTCCAGATTGTCAAGCCCAGCTGATTTGTACGTGTCCAGGTTTTGCAGCTCTTTCAGAACATCTGCTATCTGGATATGGGTAAAGGAGAACCTGGAGAGGCTTGGGCGAGGAGCTGCGGGGGGGGGGGGGGGGCGGAACTGTTGGCCGAGGTTGGAGTAGCCAGGCGGAAGGCATGGCCAGCCGTTGAGAAATGCTTATTGAAGTTTTCGATAATCATGGATTTATCGGTGGAGACAGTGTTACCTAGCCTCAGTGCAGTGGGCAGCTGGGAGGAGGTGCTCTTGTTCTCCATGGACTTCACAGTGTCCCAGAACTTTTTGGAGTTGGAGCTACAGGATGCAAACTTCTGCCTAAAGAAGCTGGCCTTAGCTTTCCTGACTGACTGCGTGTATTGGTTCCTGACTTCCCTGAACAGTTGCATATCACGGGGACTATTCGATGCTATTGCAGTCCGCCACAGGATGTTTTTGTGCTGGTCGAGGGCAGTCAGGTCTGGAGTGAACCAAGGGCTGTATCTGTTCTTGGTTCTGCATTTTTTGAACGGAGCATGCTTATCTAAAATGGTGAGGAAGTTACTTTTAAAGAATGACCAGGCATCCTCAACTGACGGGATGAGGTCAATGTCCTTCCAGGATACCCGGGCCAGGTCGATTAGAAAGGCCTGCTCACAGAAGTGTTTTAGGGAGCGTTTGACAGTGATGAGGGGTGGTCGTTTGACTGCGGCTCCGTGGCGGATACAGGCAATGAGGCAGTGATCGCTGAGATCCTGGTTGAAGACAGCGGAGGTGTATTTGGAGGGCCAGTTGGTCAGGATGACATCTATGAGGGTGCCCTTGTTTACAGAGTTAGGGTTGTACCTGGTGGGTTCCTTGATGATTTGAGTGAGATTGAGGGCACCTAGCTTAGATTGTAGGACTGCCAGGGTGTTAAGCATATCCCAGTCTAGGTCACCTAACAGAACAAACTCTGAAGCTAGATGGGGGGCGATTAATTCACAAATGGTGTCCAGGGCACAGCTGGGAGCTGAGGGTGGTCGGTAGCAGGCGGCAACAGTGAGAGACTTATTTCTGGAGAGAGTAATTTTCAAAATTAGTAGTTCGAACTGTTTGGGTATGGACCTGGAATGTATGACATTACTTTGCAGGCTATCTCTGCAGTAGACTGCAACTCCTCCCCTTTTGGCAGTTCTATCTTGACAGAAGATGTTGTAGTTGGGTATGGAAATCTCTGAATTTTTGGTGGCCTTCCTGAGCCAGGATTCAGACACGGCAAGGACATCAGGGTTAGCAGAGTGTGCTAAAGCAGTGAGTAAAACAAACTTAGGGAGGAGGCTTCTGATGTTGACATGCATGAAACCAAGGCTGGTAGACTATATTCAGGGCATAATGTGCTGTTCCTCTCTTCTCTTCCCAGGACTCATCCAGAGGGAGGGTGGCTCTATGGAACAGGAGATGGGGGAGCTGCGTCGGTATCGTACCCAGTCCATATCGAGGGGAGAGTTTGCGCTGAGCGACTCATTCTACTTCTACAGAAAGGGCCTGGAGAGCATCGTGGATGACCAGGTCACTCAGCGCTTCTCCTCTGAGGAGCTGGTCTCCTGGAACCTCCTGACCCGCACAAACCACAACTTTCACTACATCAGCCTGCGCCTCACCATCATCTGGGGCCTGGGCGTGATCATACGTTACTGTGTCCTTTTCCCTCTCAGGTGGGTCTGACCACACCTCCCCTTAACTCTATCCATCTCAGACCAATCAACAGCCCATTTGTTCAGTTCAGTTTCTGTCAACTGATGTGGATTTATTGGATAGAGTGCAATTATTACTACTAATATTATTATTATTAAACACGATTTTAATGTTATTTTATTTTAGACATTTTTTTTGTTCGTACTTTCAGGATAACCCTGGCAATCATAGGGATTAGCTGGCTGGTGATCGGGACAACTTTGGTGGGGTTTCTACCTAACAGGAGGTAACGATGTACACAACGAAGGTTTTAAAGAATGTTTTACAACTTTCATAAACTGTGGTGATAGGAACATTGATAGGAACATCCAATGTTCCTATCTCTTATAACAGCTAGCTAGCTCGAGAGTTGATATACGGCTTGAGAGAATAGAATTTCCCTGGCTGTTACTGTACTTTGCCCTTGTGTTCTAGAGTGAAGAACTGGCTCAGTGAGTTAGTCCATCTGATGTGCTATAGGATCTGTGCCAGAGGCCTCTCTGCCACCATCCAATACCACAACAAGTTAGTATACAGACCAAACTACCTCAAATAAACATTTAGGAAGTAATATTAGTATCAATGTTTTCAATGTCATGATGTCATTGAAATAAATACTTATTTTTTACAGAAATAATAAACCACAAAAAGGAGGAATATGCGTAGCAAACCACACCTCACCTATTGACATTGTCATTTTGGCCAATGATGGATGCTACGCTATGGTGGGTAACATGAACATGGCTGTGTCAACATATCACTGATTTTTGATATTGTATACATCACTTTTGGTTCTCAGCAGACTAGAGTTGTCATGCTCACTGTGTCCGGGTTTATTCCCAGGTGGGTCAAAGTCACAGTGGGCTGATGGGGGTCATCCAGAGATCAATGGTGAGGTCCTGCCCACATGTGTGGTTTGAGAGGTCGGAGATGAGAGACCGGCATGCTGTTACCAGTAGGTGAGACAGCAAGTAAATGGGAAAAGATGTCAGGAGATGCATTTAGTATGTCTTTTTCATCTGTACATTTACTCAGTTGTCTTCTGTGAAGTGAATAAATTGCTTGCCAATGTCAATTTATTGCTTGTATAACGATATACATTACCATTACTGCCACTCAATCTCCTCATACATTGTATTGTTTTCATCGTGATTAGTTTTGTCCTGGTTATTGATCTCCCTCCCTCCATCCTCTTCTAGATTGAGGGCTCATGTTGCAGCGAAGCGCAATCTACCCATTTTGATTTTCCCAGAGGGTAAGTCTTTATACTTTATTGTAGTCTTTATACTTTATTGTAGTCCTTATACTATGATTTTATTGTAGACTTTATACTAGGACTTTATTGTAGTCTTTATATTAGGTGTCTCGTCCACCTTTATCTGCTGTCTGGAAGGTGTAGTTGGGATCAATTCCATTTAATTTCAGTCAATCCATAAAGTTAATTCGTAAACTATTTTTCTGATAAAATGTCAGTCTACTTCCTGAATTGACTTGAATTGAAATGCAATTGACTCCAATGCTCCTGGAAGTTTGTGGTTGTGGTGGTCTCGTGACCTTTTTATCTCCTGCAGGTACCTGCATCAACAACACATCAGTCATGATGTTCAAGAAGGGAAGCTTTGAGATTGGAGGGACAATATACCCAGTTGCAATCAAGGTACTCTCTGCAGTCTTCAGTAAATTGTCCATTGTCTGAAATGCCTCTCTTGTGTTCTAACCCTGGCTCTGTCATCAATCAGCAGTTACTGTATGACGTTAAACATTGTTACATATTGACCTTCACTTGTTATGTGTTGACCTTGTCTGCAATTTTTCTATTTCATTTCCATGTAAAAGCCTTTTGATCAGTGGAGGCTGAGGGGAGAACAGCTCATAATATTGTCCGGAACGGAGCAAATGGAATGGCATCAAACACCAGGAAACCATTCCGCTCCAGTCATTACCACGAGCCCGTTCTCCCCAATTAAGGTGCCACCAATCTCCTGTGCTTTTGATTAATATACGCTTGGATCTCCTTCCCTGTTAGTATGACCCACGCTTTGGAGATGCCTTCTGGAACAGTGCCAAGTACAACATGGTGAGCTACCTACTGAGAATGATGACTAGCTGGGCCATCGTGGTCAATGTGTGGTACCTGCCCCCAATGACCAGACAGGTAGGTTGTCACAGTCTATATACGGTATTCCTGCTACTCCCTCCCATGACCAACTGGTCAGACCTTATGTTGTGTTTTATTCCCAAACCTTTATAGAGTGCACACTCCTCTTACCCCCAGGACCATAGACTCCTCTGTATATATATATTTTTTTTAATGATATCTTTCTTCATTACCGCTTTGAATAGGAAGGGGAAGATGCTACCAAGTTTGCCAACCGAGTGAAGTCTGCTATTGCACATCAGGGAGGGCTGTTGGACATGGCGTGGTAAGGAAACCCTCAGCAAACTTTTTTTTTCACTGCTTTATTCTCACTAAAGATCCTTTAAAACATGTCATTCTGTTCTGTGATCAAAAGAAAATGTGCTGGGAACCATACTGTTTTATAATAATGTGTTACTAGTTAGAATCTTTACCACCCTCACTAGCTTTAAGCACCAGCTGTCAGAGCAGCTCACAGATCACTGCACCTGTACATAGCTCATCTGTAAATAGCCCATCCAATCTACCTCATCCCCATACTATATTTATTTATTTATCTTGCTCCTTTGCACCCCAGTATTTCAACTTGCACATTCATCCTCTACACATCCTACCAATCCAGTGTTTAATTGCTATATTGTAATTACTTTGCCACCATGGCCTATTTATTGCCTTACCTCTCTTATCCTACCTCATTTGCACATGCTGTATATAGATTTTCCTAATGTATTATTGATTGTATGTTTGTTTATTCCATGTGTAACTCTGTGTTGTTGTATGTGTCGACATGCTTTGCTTTATCTTGGCCAGGTCGCAGTTGTAAATGAGAACTTGTTCTCAACTGGCCTACCTGGTTAAATAAAGGTGAAATAAAAAATAAATGAACAAGTAGGCCGCAACTAAAGTCTGAATTGCAGTACACAGCACATGGAAGTAAACATATCTCGGGGTGCTTAAAAAGCAAAACAAACATCAATAAGAAAAATTGAATGACATGAGTATAGGTCTGGACTACAAAGTTCTGAGTAGGCTACTTCAATGTTCTGAGTAAGCTACTTCAATGTTCTGAGTAACTTCAAGTTCTGGGTAGGCTACTTCAAACCTCCAACAGATGGAATGACAGTCAATAGCACAAGGCTTGAACAGAGGGAGGTGCAGTTGGTCAACAGAGAGAGTTGAGCAGCCAAATCAGGTGGTCCGGGGGCATGTACCTGAGGCTGGGTGTCTTGCCTTCCGCGTCTTCTCCGTGCTGTAGGACACTGCCGTTGGTTTTTTTTATCTTCCCATGCACTCACTCAGGATACAGTATACTCAACTGAAGGAATGTTCTTGAGCAATGAATTCCTCACTGCCAACTCAGCACTGCATTGTAGTCTTGGATCAAGGAGACCGTAGAAACATTCCAATGTAGGCCGACCGAATTCAAGTCAAAATAGCTGATTTTGAAAAGCTGTTTTGCTGTTCATTCTCGGGCAGGAAACAAGTAAGATGTAATCCAGACTAAATCTATACTCGTTTGGCTATTCAAAAACAAAAATTGAAAAAACATACATTTATGAAATATTTACTAAATATACAGGAGCTCTCTGCCAAGGCTGCCAAAAGGGCGCCATGGCAACTGTAGAACGTCTGACTCTCTCTCTACAGGGATGGGAGCTTGAAGAGAGACAAGGTGAAAGAAGAATTTAAAGAGCATCAACAGAAGATGTACAGCAGTATGGTTGTGGGAAAGAAAGCTAGAGACTCACAAGAGCCTCACACAGAGAGCACCAATAGCTAATGACATTGGAATTAACACTGGACAATCTCTGACAGTGGGCGATAACTTCAAAGTATTTTACATACTACAATGCATACGGACTGGAGTAATTCCAAATCAATGGCCTTTGTTATTGAATACACAGATTCATTATAATTGTGTGGTATCAGACTCTGATACGCAACATATAGTTTATCCGTTTTTAATGCATGAAATGCCTTTTCTTTTTTTTATTGTTTTATAGAAACTTAAACATAGCAAACTTAACTGCAAGTAGTACTAATCTGTATGATATTAAATTATCTCTGATAATGTTACAGTAATACTACGTTTTCAGATTGCACTAAACTTAACATTATTCAAGAATGTGTTTACGTTGACACAGAATTTGTACTGGTATTAGTATTCATTTGTTCAATTTTCTTTCTTATGTTACGTCATGCTCCTTACAATGCAACTCCTTACCCTAAATAGCCCCCTACAATATACACTGAGTGTACAAAACATTAAGGACATCTGCTCTTTCCATGACATAGACTGACCAGGTGAATCCAGGTGAAAACTATGATCCCTTATTGATGTCACTTGTTAAATCCACTTCAATCTGTGTAGATGAAGTGGAGAAGACCGGTTAAAGAAGCATTTTTCATTCTTGAGACATGGATTGTGTATGTGTGCCATTCAAAGGGTGAATGGGCAAGACAAAATATTGAAGTGCCTTTGAACAGGGTATGGTAGTAGGTGCCAGGCGCACCGGTTTGTGTCAAGAACTGTGACGCTGCAGGGTTTTTCAACAGTTTCCCGTGTGTATTAAGAATGGTCCACCACCAAAATGATATCCAGCCAACTTGACACATCTGTGGGAAGCATTGGAGTCAACATGGGCCAGCATCCCTGTGGAACACTTTTGACATCCTGTAGAGTCCATGCCCCGATGAATTGAGGATGCTCTAAGGGCAAAAGGGTTGGAGTGGGGGACACAACTCAATATTAGGAAGGTACTCATAATGTTTGTTCACTCAGTGTATACTGTTCACCCATGGTCATGTTTGAAGGTGCTTTGATCAAAGTCCAAAACAAAGACTGGGGGTTTATTGTTAATTATTTACATCATTTAAATGTTATGAAATCTACATTTTGGCCTGGTCCAGAAACAACCACTTGTCCTGCTCTAACCCTTAACCACTTATGCAGATCTGAGAGGGTAGATGTATAGGTATAAAGAATATGGAAATGCCTATTTGACATTTACATGTTAGTCATTTAGCAGATGCTCTTATCCAGAGCGACTTACAGGAGCAATTAAGGTGCCTTGCTCAAGGGCACATCGACAGATTTTTCACATATTCGGCTCGGTTACTGGCCAAACGCTTTTAATCGCTGGGCTACCTGCTGCCTATAGAGGCTAATTAGAAGTTGTCTCTGGACCTATACTGAACAAAAATATAAACGCAACATGTAAAGTGTTTATACAACGTTTCATGAGCTGAAATAAAATATTCCAGAAATGTTCCATACACACATGAAGCTTATTTCTCTCAAATTTTGTGCACATATTTGTTTACATTCCCGTTAGTTAGCATTTCTGCTGACAGTTGTGGCATATCATTATCATTATACAGGTGCACCTTGTGTTGGGGACAATAAAAGGCCACTCTAAAATGTGCTGTTTTGTCAACCAACACAATGCCACAGATGTATCCAGTTTTGAAGGAGCATGCAATTGGCACACCGACTGCAGGAATGTCCACCAGAGCTGTTGCCAGATAATGTAATGTTCATTTCTCTAACATAAGCCGTCTCTAACGTAATTTTAGAGAATTTGGCAGTACGTCCAACCGGCCTCAACCACAGACCACATATATGGAGTCTTGTGGGTAAGCGGTTTGCTGATGTCACATTGGGAACAGAGTGCCCCATGGTGGCTGTGGGGTTATGGTATGGGTATGCATAAGCTATAGACAATGAACACAATTGCATTTTATCAATGACAATTTGAATGCGCGGTGATAACGTGACAAGATCCTAAGGCCCATTCCTGTGCCATTCATCTGCCACCATCACCTCATGTTTCAGCGTTGTAATGTACAGCCCCATGTTGCAAGGATCTGTACACAATTCCTCGAAGCTGAAACCTTCCCAGGTCTTTCATTGCCTGCATACTCACCAGACATGTCACCGATTGAGCATGTTTGTGATGCTCTGGATCGACGTGTACGACAGCGTGTTCCAGTTCCTGCCAATATCCAGCAACTTCGCACCGCTATTGAAGAGGAATGGGAAAACATTCCACACGCCACAATCAACAGCCTGATCAACTCAATGCAAGGAGATGTGTCGCGCTGCACTGACTGGTTTTCTCTTCCACACCCCTACTTTTTTTAAAGATATCTGTGACCAACAGATGCATATCTATATTTTCCAGTCATATGAAATCCATAGATTAGTGCCTAATGAATTTATTTAATTTGACTGATTTCATTATATGAATTGTAACTCAGTGAAATTGTTGAAATTGTTGCATGTTACATTTGTAATTTTGTTCAGTAGTTTTCTAATTCTGCTAGTACTGTCGTAAGTTAAACACTAGGAGTCAGTGTTTGCAAACAAATAACAATCATGTCACCAACTTACTCGGTCAACGATCAGAAGGATCCACTCACACAAAAAGATCTCACTACCTTGACTAAATATCAACACCTCATTTACAATCCAAAAGTTTCAATATAAGAAAGAAAGATATGCTATTAAGTTGAATAGTATGGGGTGTGGGGATAATGTTAGACGGTGGCTGATTAAAACTGTAGTTTACCATAAAGCTTTGGTTTTACTCATACAAAACACAAACAAACTATATTTGATTTAATTTATTTAAATGTATACAAATGTTATATAATGATGATCTAAATATTTACTAAATAAGCTGAGGTCTTGGTGTGTAAAAGTAATACATTCGTGTTCTGTTACTTTGTGAAAGGATGATGGGAATGATGGTTGACCGCATGATAATATTACTTATTTTACTAATAGCCTGATACATATAACAATATGACACCTATCATCTAACCAGGTTCACTCTTTTGGGACAAGGTTTCTTGCCTGAGAACCTGTATGTGCCCTGAGAGTGACACGGTGGGTTAGGGAGGTGGGAAGAGAGAGAGTGAGGGGGTTAGATGATCCCAAATAAAAAAGGCTGTACAGATAAACGTGGGTAAAACATGTTTACTGTGCCGGTGCTTTAATAAAGAAAGCAGATACTGTGAAATAGCATGGAGTTATTCTTCCACACACAGCGAGCTGGAGCCAGCTTAAATTTCACAGCCTCTCCTCCGTCGCAGACCCACACCGAGACCATCTCCCAGCATGGCTCAAGCACCCGGCTATAATAACAATCCCACAACTTAAATTGCTTGAACAGAAATGTTTGTTCTCTTCTAACAGGATTGTGAATTATTAATCGGATCTAAAGCCGATTTTATAACCTGATTGTTGAGGTGGGACTCTTGGCAAGTGATGCTGCACCACACCATTTACTGTGATGAATGTGTGTGCACATCTTTATAGCCAATTTAATGTGATTCGGATAGATTTCGAAGGGACATCATATAGAAAGCATGGGAGTGACCCATGCAGGACCTATATGACTGCAGACTCCATACAACTGCCCAGTATGTCTTAATATGTTGATTAGATTTTCTCCATTTCATTTTTACTTTGAAGTGATCTATACAAATGTAATGCAGGTACACTCAGTAAATATGAATACATTGTCAAATTGAATCATTTCCTCCAGAGAATATAGTTCATGGAGGACATCATTTTAAATTGACGTTTGTTTGGAACTGAGCATCTTAACCAGTCAGGAGGTTAAATGACTCTAGCTCTGTCTAAGACCTGACATTAGTTAGAGCATAATGTCTTTTAAAACATTGTTCTGCCATCCCTTCTGTGTGCTTTGAGTGGAACTCCTACGCTAATGTATGTTATGTTATGTTGAAGAACAATGTGACTCACAGAGAGAAATCAATATAGAGGCATTTGTATTTGTATTTATTATGGATCTCCATTAGTTCCTGCCAAGGCAGCAACCTACTCTTACTGGGTTCCGGCAAAATGAAGGCAGTTATACTGTACAATTTCAAAAACATTACAATACATTTATTACAGAATTCATAACACACCGAGAGTAATATCTGGAAAGTCTATTCATTCTAGACCCATGATGCACCTCAATTAAATAGTCTTCTTTTTTTTCATCTGCCCACAGCCCACCCTAATGTTATTGCATTAAATTCATCACAAACTCCCCCTTAGTGCATTTTGAGTTTAGTCAAAAGACAACCGTCGGGTACATGGATGGGCAGAGTATTCTGATGAGCTGGAGTGTGTGTCCTTCCTCCAGCAGTCATCCGTCACTTAAATCCCACTTCTTCAGACTGTGTTTCTGACTGAGAGAGATCAGTAATTATTCATCAAGACAATTTATTGTTTGCTTATTGTGTGATTTGACTTCATTCTTCATAAGAAAGAATAAGTAAATTACAATATGTTCAATACCTGCTTTATTCCATCACATACTTAATCAGACTGATAGTTATCAAATATGATATGTTTTGGGGAAAAGTAATTGTTTTTATTATTTTTGTTGCACGGCGCCAGTGAAAACCTGACTATATATTTTTTTTTTTTTTTAATAGATTCCTGCTACAATTGGAATGAAGGATGTCTGTCTGTCTGGCTGATAAATAATACAATGTGACAATCCTTCAGTGTTGTGGACAGTGTGTCTGCTGTTCCTAGGCATGGCCCGGACTGGACCCTAGCTCCAGTCACAGGGTGAGTGTGATGCTGTGACATGTCACATTATAGCCAGGACCAAATCAGGCTGAACACAGGTCAAAGCAAGCCTGTCACATACAGACAGACAGTATTTCCAGGGTTTTTGGTTCTTACCAAACAGCACAAAACATAAAGTGTGAAAAAAAACATCAACAAAGTTGTGCAAAGTTTCAAGGATTTCCATCTCCAGTTGATTTTAGTGTGTGGATGTGTGTGTTCATTCCCTCTATACAGTGACTTGGTGGCCAGGAGGGGGAAGATATGATTTGCCTACACTAATGAAACAGGCTATAATTGGTCCACATTGATCTATTTGATTGAGCTGCAATGGAGTCTGAAGTTGTTCAAGTGGGAAGCTGATTGATTTGTGGTTAAATTCAAGATCATTTAGTTTGGAAATAATTATGTTCTTATCTAGTTTCAGTCTTCAGATGCTGAAAGGAATCTTTTTGACTAGATTGTATGGTTGACTTGAAGGAATGTTCTCTCCTTTTCCCTCCACTATTTGCAAATCTATTGGTGAAAATGGCATAAAGGAATGTTATTTTGCATAAGATAACCTGTACAGTATAGTAATTTAGCAGATGCTCTTATTGCGAGTGCATACATTTTCATACTGGTCCCCTGTGGGAATCGAGCCCACATCCCTGGCATTGCAAGAGTCATGCTCTACCAACTGAGCCACATAGGACCACAATGTAGCCATATTATATGAGGAAAAGGTGTTGCCTTATGACAATATCATAACCATGAATATAACATTTTAATACATCTAACAGTGAAGCAAAGTTTTGTTGTGCCCAGTAATTTTCATCACAATCCTTAAACACAGTTTAGAGAGTCCACAGATGTTCTTTTCCTCATTTTGACAAAAAATAAATAAATGCATTGTGTTGGGGGGAAACAGAAAATGGTGAGGTACATGACAAATGTCCTTTGGTGAGGTACATGAAGGTGTGTAATTGCAGACTACACTTTGCCCTCAGCCCTGTGCCTCAAAAGGTATTTCTTCTATTATTGACAGAGTTGGAGCTGGGCTGGCAGTGGCTCCCTGCGTCCACCCCCCCTCCCTCTGATTGCTTTTGTTTCCAGGTCACCTCCTATCTATTGCAGCAACTTTTCCAATTTCTTAGGACTTGTTATAGGAGGATAAAAGACATGGCCAGTGGTTGCTGAAGGCAGACTGAGACCGCTCTCTGGAAATGTACATAAACCTATAACGAAACAATACCAAAAAGAACAGCTTCAACACTCCTCACTTTCATGCTCACTGAGCAATGGAGATGATCTAATCTAAGAATGGGATTCAATGAAACTCACTGTGGTGCAAGTTTATCAAATAAATAATGTAATAAAAAATGTTGTCCATTAATATACAATTATCTTTAGCCTTGATGATTAATTGCATTAAACTTTTGAAAGTGTGTTTTGTACAAATAAAGGGAGGGGGGAAATGATGGATGAGGAGTAAGGGTATGATGAATGAAGAAAGCAACAGAACTAAATTGAAAGTGTACTCATCCATTCTCTCTTTCACAACTAATGATAAATTGAGCATGTCACATTGAACAATACATGTTCAGGTTTAAACATCGTCTCCTCCATAGAGCAGTAATGTGGACTGATGGCAAGGCAAGCAGGTAGCTCACTCTGACGGAACTCTTCACACTTCTCAGATGACTTTTCCATTGCAGGCAGGGTGTAGAGTAAGAGAAACGCTACTTTGCTTTAATTTGCAGGGAATAATTGAGTGCCTTTGATGAACGACATATCCTTTCTGTACCTACAAGAGTCATGGCCTGTGGGAGACCAGTATTCAGAAGTAGATTTAGACCTGATTCAGGATCTGATCCTAAACTACATTTAATTAATCAACATTAACAATACGTATTCATATACAGGTGACTGCCAAAATGACAGAAACACTTGAGTAAATGAGGGATACAAAGTATATTGAAAGCAGATGCTTCCACACCGGTGTGGTTCCTGAGTTAATTACATCACATCATGCTTATCATTTATAAAACTGCTGGGCAGAATTAGTTTGTCTACCATGGCTAGGATGACAATGCCCCCATCCACAGGGCATGAATTGTCACTGAATGGTTTGATGAGCATGAAAACGATGTCAACCATATGCCATGGCGGTCTCAGTCATCAGATCTCAAACCAATTGAGCACATGGGAGATTCTGGAGCAGCAAGTGAGACAGCATTTTCCAACACCGTCAACAAAACTCCAAATTCTGGAATGGTGTCACATTCCCCCAATAGAGTTACAGACACCTGTAGAATCTATGCCAAGGTCCATTGAAGTGTTATTGCTTGTGGTGGCCCAACACCCTATTAAAGACATGCTCTGGAACTTTGGCGACTCCTCAGTATTTTTTAAACATCACGCTTTGGCCTGGATGTGTCAATGTGTAGTTCATACATACAATCTATGAGCAGAATTACTGTCTTACCTCAATTAGTGACGAAGTCCCTAGTTTGAAAGTAATTGTTTTTCTGGAAGCTGTGCTGCGCCATTTTCCGCAAATTTTCTCCAATGCGAGCCAGCCCCCTAGGAATTTGAGTTCAACCAATGAGCTTCAGCCCCTTGCAATTTAAGTGACAGCTAGCAAGATGCAAATCATGCACACACAGAGTGAGAGAGAGAGGGCAATGACGTGGTGCACATCTCCTCACATATGTGAAGTTGTACAAATTTACGGGGACCACTTTTGGCTCGTGAGCTCTTTCAGAACTACTGGCTAAAAAGTATGCAAAGGTACTGTAGAATCTCTTTAAGACACTTTATGTCAGTGTTTACTTTATTAAGGTAGTTACCTGTATCTCTAATGTAAACAAGTAGCATATACTGTGTACTTATTCACTTGATTTATGCAATTCCCGTTTCCTGTGGAGATTTTGTATTTGTGCGTGTAACCTTCTCTTGCGCAGCCTTTTCACAGAAGTCTTAACCTTTCACGTTGTCTTCCCAGAAAAGTTAAACAAGTCAAAAGAACTGGGTGCTGCCATATTTTTTGCTTTGTTAAAAAACGAACTAATTGACACACAGCCAAAGTTACAGATGATCAAATTCCTATTAAGATTGCATCTGGCTTGGCTCCAGGCAACAGCCTATATTGTAAATAATATTGCCATCTGTGAGATGGCGACAGCTGGGAAATTAAGAAGACACGACGAGGATGGAATTAATAGGGAGAAAATAAGGATCGTTTCTTGGGATCTCTATAAACATGCAGTAATGCAACTTAAATTACACTACTCTTAGTTATTAATTTTCAAATAAACACAATTTAATAACCATTGCTAACCATACACATTGCTGCATAGTATGGATATCTCTGCTACAGATAACAAATGAACAAAAGCTATGTCAAGGCTTAGTCCCCAAAAATGAAAATGTTAATCCTTCCATCCCAGCAATTGAGTGAATAACATTTCCCCCTGCTTTAAACAATTATTATAGTCACAGTAAATAAATATTTTATTGAGCATATGCAGTAGTAAAAACAGGAATGGACCGACATACCGTACCATTTTTGTCTTTGAGGACCATATTTTCCGTGACGCCCCCATTGTTTGCACGATAATTATCATTTTGGGGGGGGGGGACAATTAGACAGGCCCATTGGGCAAAAAAATGGACCAGCCCATCCAGTGGCGTGAAGCAGTTTCGTGGGGCCCCGCACAAGGATCGAGCAAGCAGCCAGCTCGTGCTAGGGTGTGTACTATGCCAGCGAGCCCATCTGCCATTTATGGCCAGTCCGCCCCTGAGTAAAAGTCCAGACTAACATTTCCCATCATTCCTACAGAATGTGACCTAACATACTGTATGTAGCCTTTCCTGATCATAAGGAATCTCTCATAATAGGTCTCTTAGGCATTTGGGGGATTCAGCTCCATTTTCTCTCCAGCAGCGCCATAATCCACAACTCCACTGCTGTAATTTAATTCTCTAAAGCAGCTCTGCAAATATCAGTTAATCGGGGCACTTTGCAACTTCTAAGCAACATGTATACTTTTTAATTTATCTGCCTGGGATGTCCCGAGGCCCCAGGACAATGTTGATGGATGATATTTTAATGCTGATGAATGTTATTTGTACTGAACATGGGAAACTATAAATGTTACTTCATTGGCAATGATCGTGCCCTATGCATAAAAGTGTGGCGGGTGTGCGTTGCTCATGAATAATTGCCTTTAGCAGCAGATGTTACTTTGCAGAAACCAATTCCTCGGATAAGATTTGCAAAGATTAATTGTCTACAGCTGTTTCATGGCCCGGTGCAATCTTAATACATTTATGATAAGTTTAAAAGCTCACTAGAGGCAATGGAGGCTCCCATGTGAGACTGCAGAGAGAAACGGCTGCTTTATTCCTGCATCTGGATTCATATCCTCTGTCATATTCATCATTAGCCTTTATGCAAGCCGATCCAAGGCGCTGTGGATCATTATTGTGCAAGGTGCAACAGTGTCCTCCCCCTTCCCCCTCTTTTTTTATTTCTTTATCCTTCCTCTCTTTCTCACTCATCATCCCATCATATTTCTTTTTTTTGTGAGCAAATTATTCAAATTTGTGCAAATGAGTTGTTTCCATTTTTCTCCTCTCCGAGTGGAAATTGAAAGTGACCTGGAGTGACCCACATCTATTACTGGTTCTAAATTGCAGGGGATGTGCCGTCCGTATCACTCTAATGGCACAGGGCCGCGCCAGAGATTTGTTAACGACTGAGATATGACCCTGCCCATGAATAGCACCTGCAGTAGTTAGGAACAATCAGAGTGGTATGGCCCATACTCCAGGCTTTATAAAACACTGTTTGAATATTCCACAGAGAATCCCGGCAATCATGTTCACTATGCCAATCGTGTGTCAGGGGTCGCACTCAACAGGACAGTCATTTAAAGAGGAGAGTTTTAAAGAATCATTTCATGTTTAAAAGTTCTTGACATAAGCAACAGGAACACAGATTGTCTGTGGATTTCATTTGCTCTGTGTTTAACCCTGTGCAGCTAGTCCCTCTAAGTCATTGTGTGCTTTTCATTCCACATTAGCTCATATAATAGCATGGCAGGGTTTTCTCTCCCAGATGACACAGCTGCCGATAGATTGTCTGCATCCATTATTTATATGTGAATCCTCAAAACACTGCGACCTGTGAGTTACATTACTCTCCTGTACTGTGACCTGTGAGTTACATTACTCTCCTGTACTGTGACCTGTGTGTCACATTACTCTCCTGCACTATGCCACTATCTACATGTTTATTTATGCTACAGATATCATTTTAGTCTCTTGATTTCCCCAAAAATATATAACCTCACCTGTACTATACCATATCTCACCTATAGTGTTATTGTATAATGTGCACATTTTGTCACTGTCTGTAGATAATGTCTCACAGTCGTGGTTCAGTTACATCTAGGGCCTATTGTTGATGACCATTTTCAAATAAGAAATGTTTTTACAGGTGTACAACAGTTTGAAATGTAATTGAGGCCTATGTCTAAAGCCCTTTTACCTAACCAAAGAGCCAGTGTGATTCCAACCTATCAACCCAATGCTGATATTTCAAGTGAGGACATTGTAATGACCCGGTTGTTGTCCATGCGAGAGTAATCAGTGTGTGTAACCTGTAGCGTCTGTCTGTCTGATGATCTTTGTCAATGCCCTCACCTTCCCCTATAGTACATTTAAGTACAATAAAAGCCAGCTTAGTATTAATTGACAGGTAAGCCATGAATAACGCTGGCTAACCTTGAGTGTTGCTTCATTTCCACACCAGCTCCTACATCAAACATGACTTAATATACTGCAATAAAACTAAACCTTCAATTCACACATTTGCATGATTTATATGTAGGATATTAAATTAATTTAGCGTAATAAATATTCAACAACATGAAAACGATGTAGCTGCATAATGTTAATTTATTCTAATATGATGATGGCCATGGGACTTAATTAGTCATTAGCAGTGGTGGAAAGTAAAGTCATACTTGTCATACTTGAGTCAAAGTAAAGATACCTTAATAGAAAATGACTCAAGTAAAAGTGAGTCACCCAGTAAAATACTACTTAAGTAAAAGTCTAAAAGTATCTGTTCTTAAATATACTTAAGTATCAAAAGTAAAAGTATCATAATTTAAAATTAATATTAAGCAAAGCAGACGGCACAATTTTCTTGTTTTTAAAATGTCTCGATAGCCAGGCGCACACTACAACACTCAGACATAATTTACAAATGAAGCGTTTGTGTTTAGTGAGTCCACCAGATCAGAGGCTATAGGGATGACCAGGGCTGTTCTCTTGATTAGTATGTGAATGGACCACTTTCCTGTCCTGCTAAGCATTCAAAATGTAACAAGTACATTTGGGTGTCAGGGAAAATGTATGGAGTAAAAAGTACATTATTTTCTTTAAAAATGTAGAGAAGTTAAAAGTTGTCAAAAATGGAAATAGTAAAGTACAGATACCTCAAAAAACGACATACAGTAATACTTTAAAGTATATTTTTACTTAAGTATTTTACACCACTGGGAATGGGTTCCTCTTTCTCCGCTTTCTGTTCATTATCTAAAATAATTAACTCAAAAACTGAAGTGGTTGCAGGCACCCTAGTGGTTAGAGTGTTGGACTTGTAACTGAAAGGTTGCTAGATCAAATCCCAGAACTGACCAGGTAAAAATCTGTTGTTCTGCCCCTGAACAAGGCAGTTAACCCACTGTTCCTAGGCCATCATTGAAAATAAGAATTTGTTCTTAACTGACTTGCCTAGGAAAATAAAGTTAAAATAAATAAATATGTCTAAATAGATGTTAGCTAAATTCCTCCCTACACATTCTCACTGTAAAAAAATAACAACTGCAGATTAGGAGCAGCGTGCAGAGGGATGTGTGTGTGTCCTGAATTTGTAGTGGGCAACCAAGTTTGCTGCCACTCAGTCAGAATGCTCATCAGCATTTCATAATTTTTCCATACCCTTGCCCCGCTTGTTAGATATTATACACATTGATAGCAAATGTCCTCGCCATGTGATTTATCATAATAGCAGGCAGCAGCAATCTAAATGATCAGACCGAAAACATGCGAGGAATACTGATCGGGTGAAATTATTAAACGAGTGGACGGAGAGATACAGATTCACTCTATCCATTCAGAACAGCAGGATCAAAGTACAGCCCACCAGCCATTCAAACTACCCATTTGATTGATTTAGACCACGTAGAACCTCACACATGACTGACTGACTGACATGTGAAAGATGCGTGCTGGCACCTGAAAAAGAATACAAAAATACTTGGATTATAATCAGGGACATGGGGAATACTAACCCTTTGGTAATCTACCAGTAATGTCTTGAATGGTTTGACCAGGGACATGGAGAATACTAACCCTTTGGTAATCTACCAGTAATGCCTTGGATGGTTTGACCAGGGACCTGGAGAATACTAACCCTTTGGTAATCTACCAGTAATGCCTTGGATGGTTTGACCAGGGACCTGGAGAATACTAACCCTTTGGTAATCTACCAGTAATGCCTTGGATGGTTTGGCCAGGGACATGGAGAATACTAACCCTTTGGTCCTCTACCAGTAATGCCTTGGATGGTTTGGCCAGGGACATGGAGAATACTAACCCTTTGGTCCTCTACCAGTAATGCCTTGGATGGTTTGGCCAGGGATCTGGAGAATACTAACCCTTTGGTCCTCTACCAGTAATGCCTTGGATGGTTTGGCCAGGGACATGGAGAATACTAACCTACAGTATATGAATAGCAGTGTGCAAAGCCAGAGTAGATCTGGACATGAATGTGTATCCTCTTCCTCTCCCTGGAACAGTTAACATCATCATTCCCCTGTGCCTCCCTTCCTCCCCCGCCTGCTCACCTTCCCGGCGTACAAGAGGAATTGGATGCCTCCTTAACAAATGCCTCATTCTTTGCAGATTATTTACTTTTAATGGGTGCGAGGATGAGAAAAGCACTTAATATGTGCTCACACGAGGCGTGATGTATGGGGTCACCGTAACGCTGGTGGCATCGCCCCACTTTGCTCTTTTCATATAAATCTATCAGAGGAGAGGGGTTGAGTGGAAGGTAAACTGTATACTACAGGGACCTGGGAAAGCTGTGTTCTCTCAGGACAGAGAGGATAGTCAACACCACAGAGGAATAATACATTGTTTCTTTTTTTCCCCCTTTTGGGTGCGACCAAGCATGTGTTTCGTCAGTAGTGGTAACTTTTTTAGTATGTCACATTCTTGAAAATGGATTTTTGTGAGAACCAAAAATTATCTAAAAGGGGCCATTTATTTGCAATTGGCTAATAATATTCACGTTAAATAGCTGAATATTATCAACAAGACATCATAGAGGCATTAATAGTATCTTATTAATGACTAGGTTCACCTAACCCTTTATAACTACTTGCCCCACTGCTTCCATTCATTCATCTCTGAACTCTTAACGATCAAAAGTATTAATTCCCACAGTATTCTATTATTAATATCCTGAACAGAGATAAAAGTCCTATTAACATAAAGACATAGTCATTACTTTATCCCTGTCACCATTTGTCTTATTTAAATATCAAAAGATAACAGTTTATAACAATAGAAAAAAGACATTCAATTTATTACATTTTTTGTGCCAAATAATCAAAATAATGTTTTGCAGAGCGCTAATCAAAACTTGTAACGTTCTATTATAAATCTTCTGAAAGATATGGATCATTTATACCATGTATGTTTTGAATGAATCTCATTTCTCTTTAGCCCTATCTGAGTGGGCAGAGAAAGCCTCCTTAAAACAATCACATTTTATCCAATATGAATATGTACAGCAATAAAACATGTTTTTGCATGAAATCAACTATTTAATTTGTCAACATTTACATTTTTAATCTGACACTTAATTTAGTCATATTTTACAACAAATTACATTTGTTGGAGCTTCTGATACATAAAGGTCAAATATTATAATCTCTTTGAGGTCCCACAGGTAGCTACGTCAAATCAGAAAATAATACCATTTATTTTATCTTTCTGTTTTAGTTCAGATTCAATTGTGAAAATACTCTTGTTTCCTTAGCTGTGTTTGTGTGGAAAGACAACTAGTAAAAATCCAATTTCTTCAAGACAATGCCATCTGAGAGGGAAAAAGCTACCAGTAACACACTCACTCTCAGACTTTGATCAGAGCCTTAGCAAAGATGTAAATCTTGTTCTGCTGTATTCTTCAGCTTTAATGTCTAACACACACACAGACTCTCTGTATTGTATGTGCTTTGCGGTTTCCTTATAAATTCTTCTCTAAACATTTTTGACAATGTATTTTGCTACACTCTGCGCTAATCTTTACTGGCTTTATTATAAATTGCAGGGTTGAGGTCAATTGACTATCATTTAATTAGGAACATCTGCATAAAGAGTTAACTGTTGATTGCTGATTTTGGAATATTAATGTTTTTCCTTTTTATTCTCAAAATCTCCATTTTGAATGTGAAATTGAAAAGGCATACAGACAGACTCCAGACAGTGTACTGTACACTTTATGAGAAGTGTACTGTACTCTCACAGAGGGGACCTCAACTGGATTGAGAGGCATTTTGGCTGGCTGGTTGGCTGACTGGTTCTCTAGCTGGCTGACTCGTTGTCTGTATGGCTGGCTGGTTTACTGGCTGACTGGTTGGTTGTCTGGCTGACTGGCGGGTTTTCTGGCTGGATGACTGGCTGGCTGGCGGGTTGTCTGGCTGGATGACTGGCTGGTTGTCTGGCTGGCCGGCGGGTTGTCTGGCTGACTGGTGGGTTGTCTGGCTGGTTGTCTGGTTTTTGTTGTGTGTAGAGTGAGCTGAACAGTGTTTCATCAGCAGGGGGACTAGGGGGTACTGGGGGGCTGCTACACTTGCTGATGGGGAGAGTGAGGATGAAACACTAGATAAGGGATGGGCATCTTTCAAAAAATCTGAACTCAATGTGAGGGGCCTCAGTGGCTCAGTCTGCGTACCCACACCCATGCCCACATATGCAGTCAGTTTGCTTCAGTTCTACGTATTTTGCCATGTTTAGAGAAGGTTTTGCAATTTCATAACACATTTCATGCAATTCTACTCATTTTGCCATGGAGCATAGAGAAAATGTTGTAGTTTTAAAGCAAGTTTGCTTCAATTCTACATATTTTGGAATGGGGAACAGAGAAGATTTTTTAATTTTATAACTCAATTCATGCAATTCTACTAATATCGCCATTGGGTGGAGAGATAAATGTGCAATTTTACAGCTAATTTCCTGCAATTCTACAAATGTTGCCATAAGGTGCAGAGAAATATGTGCAGGTTTTAATATTATATCTGAGTGAGAATAACTAACAAAATCAATGTGGGCCCCCCGGTTGGAAATTCAACCATGATTACTACAAATTTACCTATCAAACATTTTTTTTACTGACATGGGCGAGTCACTGATGTAACAAGAGAAACTGCTGATGCACAAACAAATTTCAAAATTGCACCTTGTGTATTCTACTATTCTAACTGTCAACAATAAGTTGAAACCCTGAGTTCCAAAAATGATACACTTTATTTTCTTCCGATTTTTTTTATTTGTCCGCTGTCCGCCAGTTGCCCATCCCTGCACAAGATCATGCGCCGAGCCATGCACTCAGAAAATGAGAATAGAGGCCTCAGCCAACACCACCTTCCTATCATCCTTTTATAACCTGTAGTATTGTAGCAGGAGATTTCTGTCACGCCCAGTCAGATTGATGGGCTTGCCAATGAAACATTACAAGTGCAGAGTAGACTGACCAAACATCTAAACATATATTTTTTTGTAAACGGGGTTACTCTCTGGATCCCAGGAAGAGAGCAGATAGTCTTTAGTTAAGATGATCCCATTTCCAACAGCAATTTATAGTCTATTGACTGGAGACAGTGTCTTTTCAGATGTACGGAAATTGTCTTACATTGCAGATGAGATGCTTTGCTTGACACCGGATTCTCGGGCCACGGCAGGAGCAAATACTGTATCACATTAGATGTCAGGGAGAAGGAGAGATGATATCACAGTGAGATTCTGGTCTGGACAGACACAGGCTCATATCCGCCCATCTCCAAAACACTATTTGCACCCACCCTCCCTTGCACACACGCGCGCGCGTGCGCACACACATAAACACGACATACCACTTGAAGCCAGACAATCCCACTGATTGGTAGGAGAAACAATGCCTTTTGTGACACCTATCGTATTGTTAAGGGCCGCTGAGACTTTATGCTCAAGTGGCGTTTCTCATTACCTCTCAGCCAGGGCTGTTTTGACAGGGGGATCCTTGACTGCCACTCAAGTCTATCAATGTCAGGAAAGGGCTTAGCGGCAGACCCATATATTTGGATTAAATAGTCAGAGTCATTACGCCGAATGTTATTGACCTTTTAAGATACAACTTTAATAGCTTTTATTTCCCCTCTCTGTCTGTTTGCTTCTGAAACATGAGAGGCTACAGTGCTTATGAAGTCCCTCTCAGGGTTTTGTTGGAATTGGACTCAAATGCTGTAGATCCCCTCTTCCTTGTGGGTCATTCCAAGGGCTTTGTTGCTGAACAAGGAGAAATTAAACTGCACCACAATGGGAAAGAGGAACAGGCGATCAGGATTACACGACAGGCTACTCATTTTCCAGTAGTTAGCAAAGCTAGACAAAGCCTGGCTAGGACCACATCAATGGGATTTCAATATTGTGCAGTTGAGCCATCTATACAATAAATATTCAAATGGGAATGTTGTCAACCTCTTTCATCAGGAAAAATAGGATTTTAATTCGGTACTATGCTACACCATGAATTCATTGGATTCAAATGAACTTGTTGCACTGTGGTTTGTTTTACATTCCTAAAAGGGTATGTGTGTGTGTGCATTTGTTTGCGTATGAGAGAGAATGGGTTCTGTGAGGTTAATATCCTGCCCTGTCAGAACTTACATTTTTCATTTCAGGTGTGTTTATCTTAAGTGGATTGTTCTGGAGGATGACTAATATGGGATGGTGATAGTCGCTGTGAACCACAACACAGAGTACACTATGTGATTTATCTTGGCTAACATGAGCTATGTGCTATTTCATATAGCCTCTCACTACATCACAGTAAAAGATAGATAAACAAAAAACTTTCTCTGAAGTTATTCTGTTCTCAAATTACTCTTACTCCTACAGAATGTTGTTTGATATAATATAATTGATATAATTCACGACTGTTAGACTGTTTGAAACTATTCAGTCCCTATGACATGTATCCCTTTTTCCCTATCATTTTACAATCACTTCACCTGTGCTCCATACATTCTCCATTTTACCATCTTTCCATCTGTCCATACCAGAGCAATAATATTCACTTGTCTCTGTCCCTTTTACACCATTTTACCTGTCCTGACTTCTGTCAAAGCCTGTCCTATTATTGACTGTCACCAGCCATCAGCTTTTTACGATATCAGGCCCAGGGAAGTCGCAGCTCTTTGTACAAGCACCTACAGTAATTGAATTTGCTGCAGAAATAGTGAGCTGGAAAATGTCATTTTCTTCCCCATCGTGGGTGTATGTGAGGGGAGGCAGGAGCAGGCGGGTCATATCCCCTCCTTCTTAACTTATCTATCCTCTCTTCCATGTTCCACTCTCTCTCCTTTCTCACATATACGCATCCCACTCCATCCTACTCTCCCAAAACCTCCTCTGTCCTCCCACTCCATCCTACTCTCTCCCAAAACTTCCTCTCTCCTCCCACTCCATTCTACTCTCTCCCTAAACTCACTCCATCCTACTCTCCTTTCTTCTTCCAACCTCTCTGTCCTCTTGCCTGCCCCCTCCTCTGCCTCTCCCATCCCTCTGAACCCCTCTTCCCTGATATAGAAACCTCTCTAGCAATTTTCACCCAAATACATTCCACAAACAATAGTTTTCAGAATGAGCATTAACAGGGTTGATCACACGAAATGGCCCTTTTAATTTACAGCGGGATTCTAAGGATCACAGGGGGGGCGTAGATTAAAGCGTTCAATGAAGCCAGTGATGAGGTATTAACCAGCTAGAACCCCTCGGGTGCCTGGGAGAGCAAGACGCTGGCCAGAGCTCTGCCTGCTGTGTACAGTTATTCCCCTGTAATGAAGTGCCTCTATGCGCCGGCATGGAGCAGAGGCAGGAAAAATAGATTGAAGATGATGAGCTCTTCAAAGTCATTTCTCGCTCTTTCATTCCACCTCATGCCCGGCCTGCTCCTCTTGTCCCGAGCTCTCGTCTCCCCAAAATGCCTGGGATTTACTTAGCTAGCTGAACAGACCGATGCAATTTTTATGACCTTATTGCTTTTTTTACCCTGGTAATAGTTTTGAATCAATTTATCAATCTGCAGGAACCATCAGGCATGTTGCCCTCAAAGATCAAGTCCAGGTCATTCCATCAATGCACTCAGGTGCACTGAGATGGAAAGGGAAAGGGGGGAAAATGTGTCTCCCCCACAGACCCCCATCTCTGGTGTCACCCATATGAGAATGTGCTTCAAACGGCTTAGCAAACATGCTCTTACCAGTTTAACCCCTCATCCCAAACCCCCACAATCATGCTGTCTTTAAAATCAGTTGTAGGTGAGGTCGGGAGCACTGGGATTTCTTAATATCTATCGCAGCCTGGGACTGGAAAAGAGGATAGACAAAATAAGGGACCTTCCCACTCCTTCTACTCTATGACAAAGAGCATCTCTTTCAATTCTGTTTGTATATAAATAAGGTTTACCGTGATATTACTATAATCGCACAAAATCATATTGATTTAAATTAGTTCTCATAAATATAGAGAAATATGAGCTCTCATTCAATTAGGATGAATTATCTGAGGGACTGGCTACTGTACACCAAATAGTGGTAGCTCAATAATGTGATAATTGCAAACTAGCTTTGTTTTGCATGACTCTAGATTCATACTACCTCGCACTGCTTCCAAGATACACTGATATGTTACCTGTGACTATGATATCATGTCTACTATTTTGCTTATTTTAATTATATTTTAAGTTTTTTTTTTAAAGTTAAAAATACAATCATTTTTTTGGCAATACATTTTGTTCAGATTTTTTGCTAATTCATTTTGTTGTCCACACATCTTATGTCAACTGCATCTACGAACATTAACTAGCACATGATGGATATTTATATTTGAAATATTTTATAACTGCTGCAATATGTCCTGCATAAACAAAAACAGTGTGAGCATGTGTGTAACTGTAGCTATATCATGCATGTCTCTGTGCCCTCTACAAGTTCTAGAAGTGTGTTCATACATTGTTGCGCCTGTTGTATGTCTCCATGTGCGTACCTGTGTCCCTGTTTCTCTCTCAGAACCTGTGGAGAGGCTTCTCAGTCGTGGCGCTCTATATTTAGCCTATCCTGTGAAAGCCATCTGCCCTCCCTGTATCCCTGTCGTTTTGCCTCCCTCACAAAGGACCCATACATCTCAGACCTTCTAGGCAAATCACACACTAATGAGCCTCTTTAAGGCTCTTTGAATTTCTAATGAATAACACTGCAGGAAAATAAACACATTGCTATTGATCATGCCTCAAAGATTTAGACTAATTTAATAAGTGGACCAGAGCTTGGCTGGGGCTTTGGCTGGCCTGTTGCCTGCTCCCTGTTCCTCGCTCCTCAGCCACACCACGGGGTGCTGCTGTCTCTGTTGTTAATGTACTGATCTGATCATCAGGCTAGATGGTTAGAGACCCCAAATCCCACTGTTCAGGAAGACTCTCTTTGTGGGAATTGTGATGTATATCTACAGTATACTATAATGTAAACAAAATAAACCTGCAAGATTAAATGTTTTCTGTGGCATAATTTCTGCTCTGTATTATCATGGGGTAGTGAGGGGTTGGTGTCCCACCCTCTTGAACTGATCTAATACCGATATACAGTGGGGCAAAAAAGTATTTAGTCAGCCACCAATTGTGCAAGTTCTCCCACTTAAAAAGATGAGAGAGGCCTGTAATTTTCATCATAGGTACACTTCAACTATGACAGACAAAATGAGAAAAAAAATTGTGACTGTTTGAAGTTGTGGAGGTCTTCTATACTGATAACAAGTTCAAACAGGTGCCATTAATACAGGTAACGAGTGGAGGACAGAGGAGCCTCTTAAAGAAGAAGTTACAGGTCTGTGAGAGCCAGAAATCTTGCTTGTTTGTAGGTGACCAAATACTTATTTTCCACCATAATTTGCAAATAAATTCATAAAGAATGATTCCTACAATGTGATTTTCTGGATTTTTTTCCTCATTTTTTTCTGTCATAGTTTAAGTGTACCTATGATGAAAATTACAGGCCTCTCTCATCTTTTTAAGTGGGAGAACTTGCACAATTGGTGGCTGACTGAATACTTTTTTGCCCCACTTTATATGTATACGGTATCTTAGCTCCCGAGTGGCGCAGTGGTCTAAGGCATCACTACAGCTCCTGGTTTGAATCCAGGCTGTGTCACATCTGGCTGTGATTGGGAGTTCCATAGGGCGGCGCACAATTGGCCCAGCGTCATCTGGGTTTGTAAATAAGAATTTGTTCTTAACTGACTTGCCAAGTTAAATAAAGGTAAAATATATGATCTTGAATACAGTTACCTTTTTGTTTTCTATTGACTGGTGGGCAGTTTGGTATCAAAGGTTGTGAGATACAGTATGATCCTCATTAACTAGGGCACTGAATTCATCTGGTACTGATCTGCATTCTGTAAAACCAAAGGAGCCCAACCACCTTGTGGTCCCTATTAATTCTCTCCTAATATATTGAAATATTATGCAACATGTTTAAGTCATAGATGAGAAAGATCGAGGTGGAGGCAGGTGATTGATTATTTGATGACACTTGCTAGTAGTTTTCAACATCCTTTTAAGGCAGTGCTTCTGGGCCACTGGGGTATTGGACAAAGGACAGTGGTCATTCTGTAGGGCAAAGCCTGATGAATATTGAAAATGTATCTTACATGCAACTGTGCCAAGGGTGCTCATAGTAGACCCTGTAGTGGTGAATACTGGAGCTACCAGAGATGTAGTTGTAAAGCTGTTTATATTGAAAAATTAAGTAGGCTAGATTTCCAACGGCAACAATCTATTGATAGCGATCATTTATCAATATATATTTTTCTTGTTACTCCATAGTTACATTTAGACAATTGTATACCATCTCAATTGACTGATAAACATTCTGTATACCTCAGCATATTATCCACAGCCCATATGATGCAACACGTGAAGGAGTCGAATCACTTGTTCACTGAGGTGGTCATATAATTGAATGTCATCTAGTAAATGTGGACCGGTCCTTTGAGGTCCAGTGACTTTGTTGATGGGCTACAGTACATTACAGTATGTCTGATGAGGAGGCTAGTGAGGAGTGGGTCGGCATCCAAAGCCCTCTTCCTGACCTACACCATTCCCAGAAAGAGGCCCTGTTCTCTGGCCAATATTAGACTAATCGCCCTTAAAAAGAGCATTAAGCAAAGAGCTAATGGAATTCGGGGTATAATAATATAGGGATATAGTGAGACAATTCTATTAACAAGATATAAATCATGTTGAGTGTGAGGTAAGTGTTTTTTAATTGATTGATGGAAACGGATATCCATAGGTTTTCTGAAGACTAACAGTCATTTACCGTTAACCTGCACAGTGAAAGAGGCAAAAGGGGAGCAATAAGGAAATTACAGTGGGCTGGGGATAAATGATTCAGAAAATAGAATCATTTTGTGCTGACATTACTAATGTGAAGAAACATTTCATCTCCCTCCTGTGGAATGGGATGGGGACCGAGGTGAAGGTTTTCATAAAGATTAAAACTGCATCCTGAAAACTGCTACATTATTACCCACAGAAGTAGTACCTTTCTGCTGTAATCAACAGCGGTTGTAGGGATGGAGAAAAAGTGGATTCCACAAAACAAACACATACTGTAAGCCTACATACATATCCCTTCCATGTTCAGATAAATTGTTTTAATTAGTATCATTAGTACAGGCGTTGAGAAGTGTACGTTTAGAGTTGACTGACAGGGAGACAAATGTTAAGGCAGCAATAATGATAACATGCAAGTCAACAGAAAGAACAGATCTGTCTGAACATCGACACCAGCCATCTTGAATCTTGAATCAACAGATTTCCAATATATTCCATCACCGACACCTAGATACTTTCATTAGAATAACACGAGTCACACATACAAACACAATTGTGAACACCAAAATACCTCATAAACCGATATGTGGTGTCAGCCCAGACCCGTTGTTTCAGAGATAATGCACATTATTTACAAGTATTCATGTTCCCCTCCTCTCTCTCCCCCCTATATTTCACCATGCTCCTTTTCAGAGGGTGAATTAACAGAGGAACAACACTGGTTGCTCAGAATGACAAGAGAAAGCAGCCCCCTGATAACCATCAAGTGGAACAAATTATAAGTGTTACAAAATAAAATGACAAAGGGGGGTGGGGGGGGAGTTGTAGTGTAAGTTAACAAGGTTGTGATCAATAGCAGACAGCAGGACCCTGTCTCTCTGTGCCTGCCTGCCTAGTGTTATCTCCTCTTCATGTTCATTACAGTCAGCCTCTTGTTCCCTCAGCCCCGACGCTGACATTGATCGACAGCTCCTATTAACAGCCTTTCCCTTGCAGCTGGCAAGAGCAGATACATGAAATCAAACAGTTATTGCTTGTCATTGGGCCTGGCAAGTAAAATATGGCCACTAAATAGTTGTTGCCATCAGATGCGGTTTGATACAAGGTTTTAATTTGGGAGACTGCTCCATTACACTGATGCAATTGACACCAGCCTTTTGTTTGGGGGCGATATGATTGTGTACATGATCCCTGGGTTTTGATAGGCTGTTTCCTCAGGGGCTTTGTTTTGCTTTTTATATGTTTTTCTGCTTGTCAGAATACGCTCCCTGCCTGAACAGGGGATGTTATCACCCTCCTTCTCCTCCTCTTTTCTTCTCCTCCGCCTCCCCTCCTCTTTCAGCCCTCTGTCCTTGTCCCCTTATCAGGAGGTGTCTCGGTGTAGCAACCCTAAGCTCTCGCCTGGCTACAAGATAAGACATTCCTTATGAGCAGTAGGTATGGTGACACAACAATAGCCCGAGGTTGTCAGGCTCAAATTACAGCTCTCGTCTCTTCCTGTGCCAGGACGATATCTAACCACCCCTTCTTTGAATTACAACCGTGAAATGGGCCCTAAACGCTCATCTAATAAGGATGTATTAGTAACACCCCCCCTGCTGTCACACAGACACACACTCCCCCCTAAAACTCTATGCTGAACACGATCACCGTGGCGACGTCAGGCCAGGAACAGGACAGCTGTGTGATGACGGGCAGCGGGTGGTGTGGGTGGTGTCCTGTTCCCTGCTTTGTGTGCTGCATATTAAAAGTTTTATGGAGGCAATTAAATGTGTGCTTACTGGCGAGGAGTTGGCGGAATGGATGTACAATTGAATTAGCAGTTATGATGGGCCACATTTCAAGATTAAGTAAATGCAATTACCTCTGACGTTGTCTCCCTCCTCCCAAAAGGTTAGGCTGCACCATGTGACTTAATTACCCTCGTCACATACACTTTTCCACTGATGTCATTTCACAGCAGCTGGAAGGAAGTGAGAGGTTGGCCAGTCTCCTTGGTTCTGTGTGGAGAGTGAAGAGAGCCATTGATATTCTTCTCTGGGCCTGTTTTACAGCGTGAAGCATTGAAGCTGACTCATCCCAATAATAAGAGCTTTGCAAAGACACCTCGGCAGAGAGATTCCTGGGCTTGTCTCTGGCTTTGCAGGTCAACTAAATTGCATTATGGGGATAATGCTAAGTTATAGTATTGGATGTAAACTGTGACTGGACAGGGCAACATGACAGCTGGATGGTCTACACAGAGTCAGACTTCAAATCAATTCAAATGGTATTGGTCACATACACATGGTTAGCAGAGCAGATGTTAATGTGATTGTAGCTGTCACGCCTTGGTCTTAGTATTTTGTGTTTTCTTTATTTATTTTGGTCAGGCCAGGGTGTGACATGGGTTTATTTTGTGGTGTGTTTTTGTATTGGGGTTTAGTAGGTATTGGGATTGTGGTTGAGTAGGGTTGTCTAGCATAGTCTATGGCTGCCTGAGGCGGTTCTCAATCAGAGTCAGGTGATTCTCATTGTCTCTGATCGGGAACCATATTTAGGTAGCCTGGGTTTCACTGTGTGTTTGTGGGTGATTGTTCCTGTCTCTGTGTTTGTTGTCACAAGATAGGCTGTAAAGGTTTTCGCATTTCGTTTGTTGTTTTGCTATTTAGTTATTTCATGTATTGTTCATTATTTTGCATTAAAGAACATGAGTAACCACCACGCCGCATTTTGGTCCGACTCTCTTTCGACAGACTAACGCCGTTACAGTAGCGAAATGTTTGTGCTTCTAGTCCGACAGTGCAGTAACATCTAAAAAGTAATCTAACAAATTCACAACGACTACCTAGTACACACAAATGTAAGGGGATGGAATAAGAATATGTACATTTAAATATATGGATGCAAGATGGCCGTGCGGCATTGGCAAGATGCAAAAGATGGTAAAAAATAAGGTTTATACAGTTGAAGTCGGGAAGTTTACATACACTTAGGTTGGACTTATTAAAACACATGTTTCAACCACTCCACAAATTTCTTGCCAACAAACTATAGTTTTGCCAAGTCGGTTAGGACATCTACTTTGTGCATGACACAAGTAATTTTTCAACAATTGTTTACATACTGATTATTTCACTTATAATTCACTGTATCACAATTCCAGTGGGTCAGAAGTGTACATACACTAAGTTGACTGTGCCTTCAAACAGCTTGGAAAATACCAGCAAATGGTAGGCTAATTGACATCATTTGAGTCAATTGGAGGTGTACATGTGGATGTAGTTCAAGGCATACCTTCAAACTCAGTGCCTCTGCTTAACATCATGGGAAAATCAAAAGATCTCCACAAGTATGGTTCATCCTTGGGAGCAATTTCCAAATGCCTGTAGGTACCACGTTCACCTGTACAATCAATAGTAAGCAAGTATAAACACCATGGGACCACCCAGCCATCATACCACTCAGGAAGGAGACGCGTTCTGTCTCCTAGAGATGAACGTACTTTGGTGCGAAAAGTGCAGATCAATCACAGAACAACAACGAAGGACCTTGTGAAGATGCTGGAGTAAACAGGTACAAAAGTATCTATATCCACAGTGAAACAAGTTCTATATCGACATAACCTGAAAGGCCGCTCAGCAAGGAAGAAGCCACTTCTCCAAAACCGCCATAAAAAAGCCAGACTACGGTTTGCAACTGCACATGGGAACAAAGATCGTACTTTTTGGAGAAATGTCCTCTGGTCTGATGAAACAAAAATAGAAGTGTTTGGCCATAATGACTATCATTATGTATGGAGGGAAAAGGGGGAGGCTTGCAAGCCGAATAACACCATCCCTACCGTGAAGCACGGTGGTGGCAGCATCATGTTGTGGGGGTGCTTTTCTGCAGGAGGGACTGGTGCCATTCACAAAATAGTTGGCATCATAAGGGATGAAAATTATGTAGATATATTGAAGCAACATCTCAAGACATCAGTCAGGAAGTTAAAGCTTGGTTGCAAATGGGTCTTCCAAATGGACAATGACCCCAAGCATACTTCCAAAGTTGTGGCAAAATGGCTTAAGGACAACAAAGTCAAGCTATTGGAGTGGCCATCACAAAGCCCTGACCTCAATCCATTTGACCCAAGTTAAACAATTTAAAGGCAATGCTACCAAATACGAATTGAGTGTATGTAAACTTCTGACCCACCGGGAATGTGATGAAAGAAATTAAAGCTGAAATAAATCATTCTCTCTCTACTATTATTCTGACATTTCACATTCTTAAAATAAAGTGGTGATCCTAACTGGCATAAAACAGGGAATTTTTACTAGGATTAAATGTCAGGAATTGTGAAATACTGAGTTTAAATGTATTTGGCTAAGGTGTATGTAAACTTCCGACCATAGGAGATGAGTAATGTAGGATATGTAAACATTATTAAAGTGGCATTATTTAAAGTGACTCGTGATACTATTATTAAATCCATTTATTAAAGTGGCCAGTGAGTTGAGTCTGTATGTTGGCAGCAGCCTCTCTATGTTAGTGGTGGCTGTTTAACAGTCTGATGGCCTTGAGATAGAAGCTGTTTTTCAGTCTCTCGGTCCCAGCTTTGATGCACCTGTACTGACCTCGCCTTCTGGATGATAACAGGGTGAACAGGCAGTGGCTTGGTAGGTTGTTGTCCTTGATGATCTTTTTATCCTTCTTGTGACATCGGGTGCTGTAAGTGTCCTGGAGGGCAGGTAGTTTGCCCCAGGTGATGCGTTGTGCCGACTACTCTACGCTCTGGAGAGCTTTTCGATTGAGGGTGGTGCAGTTGCCGTGCCAGACGGTAGTACAGCCTGACAGGATGCTCTCGATCGTGCATCTGTAGAAGTTTGTGAGGGTTTTCGGTGACAAGCCAAATTTCTTAAGCCTCCTGAGGTTTAAGAGGCTCTGTTGCGCCTTTTTCACCACGCTGTCTTTGTGGGTGGACCATTTCAGTTTGTTTGTGATGTGTACGCCGAGTAACTTAAAACTTTCCACCTTATCCCGTCGATGTGGATAGGGGGGTGCTCCCTCTGCTGTCCACGATCATCTCCTGTGTTTTGGTGACGTTGAGTGAGAGGTTATTTTCCTTACACTGCACTCCGAGGGCCCTCACTTCCTCCCTGTAGGCTGTTTCGTCATTGTTGGTAATCAAGCCTACCACTGTAGAGTCGTCTGCAAACATGATGATTGAGTTGGAGGCGTGCATGGCCATACAGTCATGGGTGAACAGGAAGTACAGGAGAGGGCTAAGAACGCACCCTTGTGGGGCAACACTGTTGAGGATCAGCGGGGTGGAGATTTCCTACCTTCACTACCTGGGGGTGGCCTACAGAGGAAGTCCAGGACCAAGTTGCTTAGGGCAGGGTCGAGACCCAGGTTCCCAAGCTTAATGATAAGTTTGGAGGGTACTATGGTGTTGAATGCTGAGCTATAGTCAATGAACAGCATTCTTACATAGGTATTCCTCTTGTCCAGATGGGATAGGGCAGTGTTCAGTGTGATGGCAATTGCATCGTCTGTGGACCTATTGGGGTGGTAAGCAAATTGGAGTGGGTCTAGGCTAGCAGGTAGGGTGGAGGTGATATAATCCTTGACTAGTCTCTCAAAGCTCTTCATGATGACAGAAGTGAGTGCTACGGGGCGATAGTCATTTTGTTCAGTTACCTTAGCTTTCTTGGGAACAGGAACAGTGGTGGCCATCTTGAAGCATGTGGGGACAGCAGACTGGGATAGGGATTGATTGAATATGTCCGTAAACACACCAGCCAACTGGTCTGCGCATGCCCCGAGGACGCGGCTAGGGATGCCGTCTGGGCAGGCAGCCTTGCGAGGGTTAATACGTTTAAATGTTTTACTCATGTTGGCCATGTTGAAGGAGAGCCCACAGTCTTTGGTAGCGGTCCATGTCGTTGGAACTGTATTGTCCTCAAAGCACACAAAGAAGTTGTTTAATTTGTCTGGGAGCAAGACATCGATGTCCGCGACGGGGCTACGTCTCGTGTTTGAGCCATTGAATTTGCAACTCTACTTTGTCTCTATACTGACGCTTTGCTTGTTTGATTGCCTTGCCGAGGGAATAGCTAATAGCTGTTTGTTCTTGGTCATGTTTCCAGTCACCTTGCCATGATTAAATGCTTTTAGTTTTGCGTGAATGCTGCCCTCAATCCACGGTTTCTGGTTAGGGAAGGTTTTAATAATCACAATGGGTACAACATCTCCAATGTACTTCCTAATAAACTCACTCACCGAGTCAGCGTATACGTCAATGTTATTGTCTGAGGCTACCCGGAACATATCCCAGTCCACGTGATTGGAGAAATCTTGAAGTGTATAATCCAATTGGTCAGACTAGTGTTGGATAGACCTAAGCACGGATAAAGACCTGTTTTAGTTTTTGCCTATAGGAGGGGAGCAACAAGATGGAGTCATGGTCAGATTTGCCGAATGGGGGCGGGGGAGGGCCTTGTATGCATCACGGAAGTTAGAATAGCAGTGGTCCAATGATTTGCTCGAGCGGGTGCAACAATCAATGTGCTGGTAGAATTTGGGTAATCTTGTTCTCAAATTAGCTTTGTTAAAATCCCCAGCTACAATAAATGCGGCCTCAGGGTATATGGTTTCCAGATTACATAGAGTCCAGTAAAGTTTTTTCAGGGCCGTCGAGGTATCTGCTTGGGGGGGATATACACGGCTGTGACTATAATCGAAGAGAATTCTCTTGGAACATAATGCGGCCAGCATTTGATTGTAAGGAATTCTAGATCAGGTGAACAAAAGGACTTGAGTTCCTGTATGTTGTTATGATTACACCATGAGTTGTTAATCATGATGCATACACCACCGCCCTTCTTCTTACCAGAGAGATGTTTGATTCTGTCGGCGCCACGCATGAAGAAACCCAGTGGGTGTATCGACTCTGACAACATATCCTGAGTGAGCCATATTTCTGTGAAACAGAGAATGTTACAATCTCTGGTGTCTATCTGGAAGACAACTAGTGCCCTAATTTCATCACCTTGTTGTCTAGAGACTGGACATTGGCGAGTAGTTTTTTATTTTTTATTTTATTTCACCTTTATTTAACCAGGTAGGCTAGTTGAGAACAAGTTCTCATTTGCAACTGCGACCTGGCCAAGATAAAGCATAGCAGTGTGAACAGACAACACAGAGTTACACATGGAGTAAACAATTAACAAGTCAATAACACAGTAGAAAAAAGGGGGGAGTCTATATACAATGTGTGCAAAAGGCATGAGGTAGGCGAATAATTACAATTTTGCAGATTAACACTCAGATGGTCATGTACAGGTAGAGATATTGGTGTGCAAAAGAGCAGAAAAGTAAATCAATAAAAACAGTATAAAACAGTATGGGAATGAGGTAGGTGAAAATGGGTGGGCTATTTACCAATAGACTATGTACAGCAGCAGCGATCGGTTAGCTGCTCAGATAGCTGATTTTTGAAGTTGGTGAGGGAGATAAAAGTCTCCAACTTCAGCGATTTTTGCAATTCGTTCCAGTCACAGGCAGCAGAGTACTGGAACGAAAGGCGGCCAAATGAGGTGTTGGCTTTAGGGATGATCAGAGAGATAACACCTGCTGGAGCGTGTGCTACGGACGGGTGTTGCCATCGTGACCAGTGAACTGAGATAAGGCAGAGCTTTACCTAGCATGGACTTGTGGATGACCTGGAGCCAGTGGGTCTGGCGGCGAATATGTAGCGAGGGCCAGCCAACTAGAGCATACAAGTGGCAGTGGTGGGTGGTGTAAGGTGCTTTAGTGACAAAACGGATGGCACTGTGATAGACTGCATCCAGTTTGCTGAGTAGAGTGTTGGAAGCCATTGTGTAGATGACATCACCGAAGTCGAGGATCGGTAGGATAGTCAGTTTTACTAGGTTAAGCTTGGCCGCGTGAGTGAAGGAGGCTTTGTTGCGGAATAGAAAGCCGACTCTTGATTTGATTTTCGATTGGAGATGTTTGATATGAGTCTGGAAGGAGATTTTGCAGTCGAGCCAGACACCTAGGTACTTATAGATGTCCACATATTCAAGGTCGGAACCATCCAGGGTGGTGATGCTAGTTGGGCATGCGGGTGCAGGCAGCGATCGGTTGAAAAGCATGCATTTGGTTTTACTAGCGTTTAAGAGCAGTTGAAGGCCACGGAAGGAGTGTTGTATGGCATTGAAGCTCGTTTGGAGGTTAGATAGCACAGTGTCCAATGACGGGCCGAAAGTATATAGAATGGTGTCGTCTGCGTAGAGGTGGATCAGGGAATCGCCCGCAGCAAGAGCAACATCATTGATATACACAGAGAAAAGAGTCGGCCCCAGAAATGAACCCTGTGGCACCCCCATAGAGACTGCCAGAGGACCGGACAGCATGCCCTCCGATTTGACACACTGAACTCTGTCTGCAAACTAATTGGTGAACCAGGCAAGGCAGTCATCCGAAAAACCGAGGCTACTGAGTCTGCCGATAAGAATATGGTAATTGACAGAGTTGAAGGCCTTGGCAAGGTCGATGAAGACGGCTGCACAGTACTGTCTTTTATCGATGGCGGTTATGATATCGTTTAGTACCTTGAGTGTGGCTGAGGTGCACCCGTGACCGGCTCGGAAACCAGATTGCACAGCGGAGAAGGTACGGTGGGATTCGAGATGGTCAGTGACCTGTTTGTTGACTTGGCTTTCGAAGACCTTAGATAGGCAGGGCAGGATGGATATAGGTCTGTAACAGTTTGGGTCCAGGGTGTCTACCCTTTTGAAGAGGGGGGATGACTGCGGCAGCTTTCCAATCCTTGGGGATCTCAGACGATATGAAAGAGAGGTTGAACAGGCTGGTAATAGGGGTTGCTACAATGGCGGCGGATAGTTTCAGAAATAGAGGGTCCAGATTGTCAAGCCCAGCTGATTTGTACGGGTCCAGGTTTTGCAGCTCTTTCAGAACATCTGCTATCTGGATTTGGGTAAAGGAGAACCTGGAGAGGCTTGGGAGAGGAGCTGCGGGGGGGGGGGGGGGGGGGGGGGGGGGTGGAGCTGTTGGCCGAGGTTGGAATAGCCAGGCGGAAGGCATGGTCAGCCGTTGAGCAATGCTTATTGAAGTTTTCGATAATCATGGATTTATCGGTGGTGACCGTGTTACCTAGCCTCAGTGCAGCGGGCAGCTGGGAGGAGGTGCTCTTGTTCTCCATGGACTTCACAGTGTCCCAGAACTTTTTGGAGTTGGAGCTACAGGATGCAAACTTCTGCCTGAAGAAGCTGGCCTTAGCTTTCCTGACTGACAGCGTGTATTGGTTCCTGACTTCCCTGAACAGTTGCATATCGCGGGGACTATTCGATGCTATTGCAGTCCGCCACAGGATGTTTTTGTGCTGGTCGAGGGTAGTCAGGTCTGGAGTGAACCAAGGGCTGTATCTGTTCTTAGTTCTGCATTTTTTTGAACGGAGCATGCTTATCTAAAATGGTGAGGAAGTTACTTTTAAAGAATGACCAGGCATCCTCAACTGACGAGATGAGGTCAATGTCCTTCCATGATACCCGGGCCAGGTCGATTAGAAAGGCCTGCTCACAGAAGTGTTTTAGGGAGCGTTTGACAGTGATGAGGGGTGGTCGTTTGACTGCGGCTCCGTGGCGGATACAGGCAATGAGGCAGTGATCGCTGAGATCCTGGTTGAAGACAGCGGAGGTGTATTTGGAGGGCCAGTTGGTCAGGATGACGTCTATGAGGGTACCCTTGTTTACGGAGTTAGGGTTGTACCTGGTGGGTTCCTTGATGATTTGTGTGAGATTGAGGGCATCTAGCTTAGATTGTAGGACTGCCGGGGTAGTATGCTCGGAAGTGGTAGATGGTGTGCTGGCCTTCTATGTCTGACCAGGAGGCCGCTCCATTTGCCTCTCCTGTGGCGACGACGTTGTTTTGGGTCAGCCTCTGGGATTAGAACCAATGTCCAGGGTGGAGATCCGAACAAAGGATCCACTTCGGGAAAGTCATATTCCTGGTAGTAATGTTGGTAAGTTGACGTCGCTCTTATATCCAGTAGTTCTTCCCGGCTATATGTAATAACACTTAAGATTTTCTGGGCAAACAATGTAAGAAATAATACATAAAAATACAAATAAATACTACATAGCTTCCTAAGGATGTGAAGCGAGGCGACCATCTCTGTGGGCGCCATCTTGCAAGGAAACACCAAGGAAAATGGCCCGGATAAAATGTATATGGAACTTTCACGGCTTACTTTGTTTGGCCTTGGTTATGGAGGGTAAAAATTATTCTAGATTGTATCTCTTTCCACAGAAGCCCACTGATCACTAGATCTATATGACTGTTTGACAGAGTGGGAAATATATAAGATGATGATGAACTTTGTGAGTAACAGTTTGTAATTTTCTCTCTGAGAGGTCTGAGGTCACTCTCCAGAGTACTGATTAACTTTGATAAGTACATTTTGTGAGTAACAGTTTGTAAGTTTCTCTCTGAGAGGTCTAAGGTCATTCTCCAGAGTACTGAAGCAATACATCAAAGCAATTCTCTAACTGCCAGGCCGTTGACAGCGATAAGTGACCCTTGTATCAAGGGTCTGCCTCATATGATCTCTCTCTCAAAAGTATTTTTTCTCCCTCACAGAGCAGTTTACATGGCCTCCCTCCCTCTCCCTCATCTCCACTCCCTCAGAAACAGTTGATTAGTACTGAGCTCTTAGGCATCGTCATTTGCCAGTGATAGAAGCTCAGCAGCCAGTGTGAATCTGGTGTCCTTGCAGATTTAGTGGTCACTTCCCTCAACTTTGGCCATTAACCTGAGTACAGCAGGCAGTTGGCCCCCCTCTGAGCACCATGGGTACATTTATTACCCAGGGACACTCTAATGGATCCCAGTTAAGGTGTGTTAACAATTTTTCTATCGATTAATAGGAGGAGAATGATAGCCAGACTAACATAGCCCAGACGATTTAGTGGCTTTTAAGGTAGTAGCGATGAATATAATGCTTTCGAAAGAGCTTCTGGACATTATATATATGACACCTGCTACATTAAGCTACATTAAGGTTTAATACATCTTCATTACTGGCACTTTGCCCAACCCCTTCAAGGTTGAAATAGAGATCCTGCTTTCATTAGACTACCCATCATCGCTCTATGGAGAGATATTAAATAATAATGTAATTGTTGAAACAGTTCTGCCTTAGTTTTTCATGTTAATCGATGTATTAAATATTAAACAATTCCATAACAGGAGTTTGAGCCGCTCCCACCAGGACGATGCAGGAAAATGCTGCAGCAGCATCAGGCTAATCTACGCTCTCTCGCTCTTCCTGTAATTAGGCAAAGTAGAGGATGATGACAAACCCTGACCCCTGACCCCTGGCCTGCTACTTCTGGCTGCTGCTGCCTGAGAGAACCAGAGAGGAAAGAGCTGTAAAGTAGCTGTTGAATCAGAGGTACTGGAACTCATGTAGAAGCACATTTCAATAGGTCATTTTAGACTTTCCTTATAAGACTCAGCATGCCTGCTACTCTAGTTATAAGACTTAGCATCCCTGCTACTGTAGTTATTTTGAATGGTCAATGTGTTAGCCTCAGTTTGGAGTGCCTGAAAATGTACAGTGACTACAATTTATGGAATGGCTAATAAATTAATTCACACATCCAGTCTACCTTTTGATAATGTGTTGAAGAGGCAATGAAAGTCATGTAACATTTGTATCATGTCATCCCTAAAGCATGCAAGCTTCATTATTTTACTCTGTGTTGACATTTGTACTCGTATTTCATATGAATTATAGATTTGCAAATATGTGTTCAACCTCAAACAAACACTCAATTCTATATGGACAGAGGGCAAGAAACTCTCGAAGGGAATAAAGAGAAAATCCATCCCCAGAACATTAAAAGTAGAAGACCAAACCATGTTGGATGAGAGAGTAGTTTTGGCTGCCGCACACGACGCAGCAAAAATAAACGACACAGTGAGCTTACGTCAGACTGGCTCGTTCGGGGAGCGTTCAGCGGTGCCCTGTGTGTAGAAGGAAAACAGCCTGACCTACAGGAGGCCCAGGACCGGCCCAGCCGCCCAGATATTCAACCCCAGAGCACTATTGCTTTTCCCTTCAAAGCACCAAAAAGTTTCATGTTTGGTTTGCAAATCTTTTGATGAGTGTCTCCTTCAATTATTTTTTGGGCTCACAAAGTCAGACCAATGAGGTTTGTTATGTGGTGGTAGATGTTTGATTAACTCACCTGTCTATTATTGGCCAGTTTATTTGGCTTTGGAGTATTTTTGTTGCGGTGAGGGGATGGGGGGAGAAAAGTAACAAACATGGCAAAAATGTGAAGAGAAAGTTTAAAAATGTCACTACTGACTATGATGGGTTGGAGCAATTATAGAAGGAATAGCATTTCATTCCTTTATTGTTCAATGCCACATTAGCAATCTGCAACGTTTGGGAATTGCTGCCAATAGAGGCTGCTCTGGGCAGATGGGCAGGCCCGTAAGAAGGATCCATTGCCACATAAATTCCCTGTTGCCACCAAAAGAGAAAGGAGAAACAACACTAACAGTGGTTTATGGCTGGGCTAGGATGATGCCAAAAGCAACAGTTCATACTTTTTTCCCCCAATCAGACACGTGAGGGATCAATATAGATGTTCTCTCTTTCCCATTATTAAACAGAGGAAATAGATGGTAAGTGGTATGCATGACCATGATACAAAAAACACTGGTCAAAGGTATGTCTTAACAATTCAGATGATTACATTACTGAGGAACTAGGTGGATAGGTATGTTGGATTGTCAATTTTGCTGTTGTCTCTCAAAACCATGAGCATCCAAATTATAATGTTCAATGCTTGACTAGATTAAAAAGCCAACATTTTTTGTAAATCTTTTTACTGACCCCCATTCTTAACCCTCACCTGTCAGAATAATAGATTGCATTTTAATATCCAAAATATCCTTCGTTTGAGTTTAAATGTGAATGTTTGTATTTCCACATCATTTGTGTATGTAAATGGTTGCTGGAGTCCTGGCAAACAGATGTTGAGGAGGCCACATTCAGATCTGCAGCACCTGCTTATTTAAACAGAGGTCTGTTGATGCCTGGGTCTCGCCTGTTTTCTTTCCAGAGGCACCTTGCTGCATCACAGAAGTTGTGGTCCTGTGTGTAGTAGGTCCAGCATGTCCCATTATCTATAGACCCCTGAGGACACTTTGAAGGTATGGCCAAGTTAGTGTTTGTTTTTGGGCGAGAAGTCCAGCTATGAGAAACCTGTGATAGAGATGCAATGAGAAAAAAAATAAAAAGAGGATTTACTTTTATGGTGGTATGGTATGCTTTCTTATATCTCATAGCTTAGCTTAAACTACACTTGAATCATTTTGTTATTTTACAACTATAAACTCATAATTCATACCTGTTTAAATTGAAGTATAATGTTTTGGGGGAAAAGATTCTTCTTAGCCACATAAACAAATGTACATTGATGTAATAATAATGTCACAGTGAATAGCTGACACGCATCACCTTAAAAAACAAACTATTTAAATAGTTTTGTTCCAAAACGCTATATATCCATTTTCATAAATATTGGTTAATTGACATAAGAAATTATGAAAGAGATTGGTGTGTTTCTTCAGTATCTAATTATGGCATGGGGTTGTTCAATGACAGTATTTGTTTAAAATCAATTGATTGTTTAATTTCAGAGAGACAAATAATCATGATTTGTTTTGCTAAATGTGGTATATATCCTCAGAGAAATACATATAACAGACAAATATACAGGATTCGATCATTCCATTACAGCCAAAACATTTATATACAGTGTTTTGTAAAAAATAAAACATTTTCATGCATATCTAAAATCTGTGAAAAAAACATCTGAGAACAGTAATATTTTACACACATGAAGGTGCCCATAAGCAATCATTTCCGATGAAAAAACACAGATGTACATTTTTTGTGTGGATATTGCGTTTTGGAAATAAACTCTTCAATTATAGGTTATCCTGATCCCTTTGTTTTCAACAGTGAGATGCTGTGAAAAGCAATCGTTCAACCACAAGTAGCATAATATTATCCAGACCGTTGTCAGACCCCAGCCCAGCAGCATAGCAGCAGCAGCCAGGCACCATAACAAGTGTATCTATTGCAAGCAGACATTTACAGAGACTGCGCTTCATTCTCTGTCCTCAATCTTCACAATTGACTTGTCATGTATTTTCCAGCTAATTAGGTCTTTTAAAATGGGGGCTATGTAAAGCCTGCATTGATCAGAGCATCCTGCTAAATTGACCGTAAATGCTGCCATTCAATCTGGGACAATTACCTCCATATAGCAAGAATTAGGATTCATTAATGATACTTATTGTAAACAGGAGAGTGACGGAAGGGTGACATGTATGTATTCATGTGAGATATCAGCAACCTGTTTCACAGTGGTAAGGTTGACCTTTTCTTCAGGCTCACAGGCTGAGTTAAATAGAGAGAGGTCAAGGGTGAGAGTGCAATGAGAGGGTGTGGGTGGAACAAAGGCTTCCATACATTTGTTTTTCTTTCTCTGCCTTTTCCCCTATACTAGACACATCTGGTATTTAGAACATCCTCCACATTATTTAAGCAATCAGGCTTGTGGATTATCGTAAATAGCACTTGCTTAAGTTCTTAGGCATGACTCCAAGCCTAAGAATATCCTTCCAGCCTTAATTTGAACCCTAGAACACTGGCTTACCCTTTGACTTTTGACTACCTCAGCTCTCCCATGTCTACCTCAGCTCTCATCCGTCCTACCTCTCCTCTGTCCTACATCAGCTCTCCTCTGTCCTACCCCTCCCCTGTCTAGCTCAACTCTCCCTGTCCTACCTCAGCTCTCCGTCCTACCTCAGCTCTCCTCCATCCTACCGCAGCTCTCCTCCGTCCTACCTCAGCCCTCCTCCGTCCTACCTCAGCCCTCCTCCGTCCTACCTCAGCCCTCCTCTGTCCTACCTCAGCCCTCCTCTGTCCTACCTCAGCCCTCCTCTGACGTACCTCAGCTCTCCTCTGACGTACCTCAGCTCTCCTCTGACGTACCTCAGCTCTCCTCTGACGTACCTCAGCCCTCCTCTGACGTACCTCAGCCCTCCTCTGTCCTACCTCAGCCCTCCTCTGTCCTACCTCAGCCCTCCTCTGTCCTACCTCAGCCCTCCTCTGACATACCTCAGCCCTCCTCTGACGTACCTCAGCCCTCCTCTGACGTACCTCAGCCCTCCTCTGTCCTACCTCAGCCCTCCTCTGTCCTACCTCAGCCCTCCTCTGTCCTACCTCAGCCCTCCTCTGACGTACCTCAGCCCTCCTCTGTCCTACCTCAGGCCTCCTCTGACGTACCTCAGCCCTCCTCTGACGTACCTCAGCCCTCCTCCGTCCTACCTCAGCCCTCCTCTGTCCTACCTCAGCTCTCCTCTGTCCTACCTCAGCCCTCCTCTGACGTACCTCAGCCCTCCTCTGATGTACCTCAGCTCTCCTCTGACGTACCTCAGCTCTCCTCTGACGTACCTCAGCTCTCCTCTGACATACCTCAGCCCTCCTCTGTCCTACCTCAGCCCTCCTCTGACGTACCTCAGCCCTCCTCTGACGTACCTCAGCCCTCCTCTGTCCTACCTCAGCCCTCCTCTGTCCTACCTCAGCCCTCCTCTGTCCTACCTCAGCCCTCCTCTGACGTACCTCAGCCCTCCTCTGACGTACCTCAGCCCTCCTCTGTCCTACCTCAGCCCTCCTCTGTCCTACCTCAGCCCTCCTCTGACGTACCTCAGCCCTCCTCTGACGTACCTCAGCTCTCCTCTGACGTACCTCAGCTCTCCTCTGACGTACCTCAGCTCTCCTCTGACGTACCTCAGCTCTCCTCTGACATACCTCTACCCTCCTCTGTCCTACCTCAGCTCTCCTCTGACGTACCTCAGCTCTCCTCTGACGTACCTCAGCTCTCCTCTGACGTACCTCAGCTCTCCTCTGACGTACCTCAGCCCTCCTCTGACGTACCTCAGCCCTCCTCTGTCCTACCTCAGCCCTCCTCTGACATACCTCAGCCCTCCTCTGTCCTACCTCAGCCCTCCTCTGTCCTACCTCAGCCCTCCTCTGACGTACCTCAGCTCTCCTCTGACGTACCTCAGCTCTCCTCTGACGTACCTCAGCTCTCCTCTGACGTACCTCAGCTCTCCTCTGACGTACCAAAGCTTTAATGGTTTTGATTGAAGTCATTTTGATGAGGAGGTAGTGGTACCTTGTCTACATGGTGCAACTCATTTGCTAATTGAAAAATAAGGTCTCATGACTGGGAATCCCCATTGCCAATTCACAATTCTATGTCTATGGGGAGATGTATTCTATCTCACTGCCTCTCTATCTTACATCAGATATTTATAGACTTCAGTCACACATCGACTGAGCTCCTCAGAAGGAACCAAATCCTTCATCGTAATTCCCTCTGGGAGTCCCATCCTGTTGCTGAAATGTCTTCTGTCAGATCCTCTAAAGGTGAGCAATAACAAATCTCCAGCCTAATGGCCAGTGAATTAAACCTTCAGGCAGTATAGACAGCCAGGGGGAGAATGAAGGAGAATGTAGGCTCTAGCTGAACAGGGAACTCAGGGTAGTCCCAATCCCCCATTCTCTGTTCTCTGTCTAACTCTCCATCACCAGACAGACCAATCCCCAATCAACAGAGACAAACCCTGTGACAGCAGCAGGAGGAGGAGAAGGGTGCAGCTGCAAAGCCCCACGCTCTCCGGGGGGACTCCTCTGGAGCCTGTCTGATAGTTGTCACTAGTTACATAAGGGGGCTCTACTTGATTAGGGAGAGTGGATCTTAATTGCAAAAAAACTAGAGAAGACACAAGTAATCAGGGACCCTATGCACAGAGGACAGAGGAGATCTAAGGTAGAACAGAGCAGATCTGAAGTAGGACAGAGGAGAGCTAAGGTAGGATGGGGGAGAGCTAAGGTAGGATGGGGAGAGCTAAGGTAGGATGGAGGAGAGCTAAGGTAGGATGGAGGAGAGCTAAGATAGGACAGAGGAGAGCTAAGGTAGATGGGAGAGCTGAGGTAGGTCAGGTGAAAGCTGTGGTAGGACAGGGGAGAGGTAGGACAGAGGAGAGCTGAGGTAGGTCAGGTGAAAGCTGTGGTAGGACAGGGGAGAGGTAGGACAGAGGAGAGCTGAGGTAGGTCAGGTGAAAGCTGTGGTAGGACATGGGAGAGGTAGGACAGAGGAGAGCTGAGGTAAACAGGTTAGAGGTAGGGCAGAAGAGAGCTGAGGTAGACAGGTTAGAGGTAGGGCAGAGGAGCGCTGAGGTAAGAGGGGAGAGCTAGGACAGAGGAGAGCTGAGGTAGACAGGTTAGAGGTAGGGCAGAGGAGAGCTGAGGTAAGAGGGGAGAGGTAGGACAGAGGAGAGCTGAGGTAGACAGGTTAGAGGTAGGGCAGAGGAGAGCTGAGGTAGACAGGTTAGAGGTAGGGCAGAGGAGAGCTGAGGTAGACAGGTTAGAGGTAGGGCAGAGGAGAGCTGAGGTAGACAGGTTAGAGGTAGAGCAGAAGAGAGCTGAGGTAAGAGGGGAGAGGTAGGACAGAGGAGAGCTGAGGTAGGTCAGAGGAGGGCTGAGGTAGGTCAGGGGATGGCTGAGGTAGGTCAGGGGAGAGCAGGGGTAGGGCAGGGGAGAGCTGAAGTAGGATGGAGGTGAGCTGAGGTAGGATGGAGGAGAGCTGAGGTAGGATGGAGGCGAGCTGAGGTAGACAGGGGACAAGTAGTCAGGGGAGAGCTGAGGCAGTTCAGGGGAGACCTGAGGTAGTTCAGGGGAGACCTGGGGTAGTTCAGGGGAGACCTGCGGTAGTTCAGGGGAGACCTGAGGTAGTTCAGGGGAGATCTGAGGTAAGGGGAGAGCTGAGGCAGTACAGGGAGACCTGAGGTCGTTCAGGGGAGACCTGAGGTAGTTCAGGGGAGACCTGAGGTAGTTCAGGGGAGACCTGAGGTAGTTCAGGGGAGACCTGAGGTAGTTCAGGGGAGAGCTGAGGTAGTTCAGGGGAGACCTGAGGTAGTTCAGGGGAGACCTGAGGTAGTTCAGGGGAGACCTGAGCTAGTTCAGGGGAGACCTGAGGTAGTTCAGGGGAGAACTGAGGTAGTTCAGGGGAGACCTGAGGTAGTTCAGGGGAGACCTGAGGTAGTTCAGGGGAGACCTGAGGTAGTTCAGGGGGGACCTGAGGTAGTTCAGGGGAGACCTGAGGTAGTTCAGGGGAGACCTGAGGTAGTTCAGGGGAGAACTGAGGTAGTTCAGAGGAGACCTGAGGTAGTTCAGGGGAGATCTGAGGTAAGGGGAGAGCTGAGGTAGACAGGGAATAGCTCAGGTAGACAGGGAATAGCTGAGGTAGACATGGGGAGAGCTGAGGTAGAAAAGGGAGAGCTGAGTACGACAGAAGAGAGGTAGCATATAGGAGATCTGAGGTAGACAGTGGAGAGCTGAGGTAAGACAGAGGAGAGCTGATGTAGGACAGAGGAGAGCAGAGCTAGCAGGAATTATCCACTTTTTGGTGTAGAGCAATTAAATTATTTTGAAATATAATATACTGTAGTTGCCATTATCCATCAAATGGTTTGATTTTATACCAGAACCACTCAAAGGCCAAAATACAGCATTATTAAGTAGGCTAAACCGCACCGGACAGAGAGGAATGGATACCATACATTGATACTCATTCCTGCAGCCTCAGAGGTACATTAAGACAACTAATTGCGTACCCCTGTCTACCTCAGCCTATATGGGTCATTCTACAGAAGCGGGACAGATTGGGCGTTGGAAAATGTGGAAATGTAATCCTATTTTTCCCAAACTTTCAGTGCACGTCTTCCAACAATGTCAGGTAGAGATACAGTTGAAGTCAGAAGTTTACATACACTCAGGTTGGAGTCACTAAAACTTGTTTTTCAACCACTCCACAAATGTCTTGCTGACAAACTATAGTTTTGGCAAGTCGGTTAGGACATCTACTTTGCGCATGACACAAGTAATTTTTCCAACAATTGTTTACAGACAAATTATTTCACTTATAATTCACTGTATCACAATTCCAGTGGGTCAGAAGTGTACATACACTAAGTTGACTATGTCTTCAAACAGCTTGGAAAATTCCAGAAGATGATGTCATGGCTTTAGAAGCTTCTGGTAGGCTAATTGACATCATTTGAGTCAATTGGAGGTGTACCTGTGGATGTAGTTCAAGGCCTACCTTCAAACTCAGTGCCTCTTTGTGTCATGTTTGTCATTTATTATCATGTCTTGTCCCTGTGCTCCCCATTCTATTCGTTTCCCTCTGCTGGTCTTATTTGGTTCTTTCCCTCCTTCTATCCCTCTCTCTCCCCCTCCCTCTCTCACTCTCTCGCTCTCTCTTCTCTCTATCGTTCCGTTCCTGCTCCCAGCTGTTCCTATTCCCCTAATCATCATTTAGTCTTCCCACACCTGTTCCCGATCCTTTCCCCTGATTAGAGTCCCTATTTATTCCTTTGTGTTCCGTTCCTGTCCCGTCGGTTCCTTGTTTAGTATTCACCATGCTGTGATTGCGTTTCGCCCTGTCCTGTCGTGTTTTTGCTGTGATTGTGTATCGCCCTGTCCTGTCGTGTTTTTTGCCTTCATCAGATGCTGCGTGTGAGCAGGTGTCTCTGTCAACTACGGCCTGCGCCTACCCGAAGCGACCTGCAGTCTGTGGCCGCTTCTCCAGTTATTCCCCTCTACAGACTAGAGGATTTTTGTTATTCCCTGTTTGGACTTAAATAAACTCTGTTTCTGTTAAGTCGCTTTTGGGTCCTCTTTCACCAGCATGACAGAAGGAACCGACCAAGGAATGGACCCAGCGACTTCAGACGCTCGTTACACTGCCGTCAAGATCCAAGGAGCCATGCTCGGCAGACACGAGCAGGAATTGTCTGCTGCTCGCCATGCCGTGGAGAACCTGGCCGCTCAGGTTTCCGACCTCTCTGGACAGTTCCAGAGTCTACGTCTCGTGCCACCTGTTACTTCCTGGCCTACCGAGCCTCCAGAACCTAGGGTTAATAACCCACCTTGCTACTCCGGGCAGCCCACTGAGTGCCGCTCCTTTCTCACGCAGTGTGAGATTGTGTTCTCTCTCCAACCCAACACATACTCTAGAGAGAGCTCGGGTTGCTTACGTCATTTCACTCCTTACTGGCCGGGCTCGAGAATGGGGCACAGCTATCTGGGAGGCAAGGGCTGATTGCTCTAACAAGTTCCAGAACTTTAAAGAGGAGATGATTCGGGTTTTTGACCGTTCAGTTTTTGGTAGGGAGGCTTCTAGGGCCCTGGCTTCCTTATGCCAAGGTGAACGGTCCATAACGGATTATTCTATTGAGTTTCGCACTCTTGCTGCCTCTAGTGAGTGGAACGAGCCGGCGCTGCTCGCTCGTTTTCTGGAGGGACTCCACGCAGTGGTTAAGGATGAGATTCTCTCCCGGGAGGTTCCTTCAGATGTGGACTCTTTGATTGCTCTCGCCATCCGCATAGAACGACGGGTAGATCTTCGTCACCGGGCTCGTGGAAGAGAGCTCGCATCAACGGTGTTTCCCTGCTCCGCATCGCAACCATCTCCCTCCTCTGGCTTTGAGACTGAGCCCATGCAGCTGGGAGGGATTCGCATCTCGACTAAGGAGAGGGAACGGAGGATCACCAACCGCCTGTGCCTCTATTGCGGAGTTGCTGGACATTTTGTTAATTCATGTCCAGTAAGAGGCCAGAGCCCATCAGTAAGCGGAGGGCTACTGGTGAGCGCTACTACTCAGGTCTCTTCATCTAGATCTTGTACTACTATGTCGGTCCATCTACGCTGGACCGGTTCGGGTGCTACATGCAGTGCCTTGATTGACTCTGGGGCTGAGGGTTGTTTCATGGACGAAGCATGGGTTCGGAAACATAACATTCCTTTCAGACCGTTAGACAAGCCTACGCCCATGTTTGCCTTAGATGGTAGTCATCTTCCCAGTATCAAATTTGAGACACTACCTTTAACTCTCACAGTATCTGGTAACCACAGTGAGACTATTTCTTTTTGATTTTCCGTTCACCGTTTACACCTGTTGTTTTGGGTCATCCCTGGCTAGTATGTCATAATCCTTCTATTAATTGGTCTAGTAATTCTATCCTATCCTGGAACGTTTCTTGTCATGTGAAGTGTTTAATGTCTGCCATCCCTCCCGTTTCTTCTGTCCCTACTTCTCAGGAGGAACCTGGCGATTTGACAGGAGTGCCGGAGGAATATCATGATCTGCGCACGGTCTTCAGTCGGTCCCGAGCCAACTCCCTTCCTCCTCACCGGTCGTATGATTGTAGTATTGATCTCCTTCCGGGGACCACTCCTCCTCGAGGTAGACTATACTCTCTGTCGGCTCCCGAACGTAAGGCTCTCGAGGATTATTTGTCTGTGTCTCTTGACGCCGGTACCATAGTGCCTTCTTCCTCTCCGGCCGGGGCGGGGTTCTTTTTTGTTAAGAAGAAGGACGGTACTCTGCGCCCCTGCGTGGATTATCGAGGCTGAATGACATAACGGTTAAGAATCGTTATCCGCTTCCCCTTATGTCATCAGCCTTCGAGATTCTGCAGGGAGCCAGGTGCTTTACTAAGTTGGACCTTCGTAACGCTTACCATCTCGTGCGCATCAGAGAGGGGGACGAGTGGAAAACGGCGTTTAACACTCCGTTAGGGCATTTTGAGTACCGGGTTCTGCCGTTCGGTCTCGCCAATGCGCCAGCTGTTTTTCAGGCATTAGTTAATGATGTTCTGAGAGACATGCTGAACATCTTTGTTTTTGTCTATCTTGACGATATCCTGATTTTTTCTCCGTCACTCGAGATTCATGTTCAGCACGTTCGACATGTTCTACAGCGCCTTTTAGAGAATTGTCTCTACGTAAAGGCTGAGAAGTGCTCTTTTCATGTCTCCTCCGTTACTTTTCTCGGTTCCGTTATTTCCGCTGAAGGCATTCAGATGGATTCCGCTAAGGTCCAAGCTGTCAGTGATTGGCCCGTTCCAAGGTCACGTGTCGAGTTGCAGCGCTTTTTAGGTTTCGCTAATTTCTATCGGCGTTTCATTCGTAATTTCGGTCAAGTTGCTGCCCCTCTCACAGCTCTTACTTCTGTCAAGACGTGTTTTAAGTGGTCCGGTTCCGCCCAGGAGCTTTTGATCTTCTAAAAGAACGTTTTACGTCCGCTCCTATCCTCGTTACTCCTGACGTCACTAGACAATTCATTGTCGAGGTTGGCGCTTCAGAGGTAGGCGTGGGAGCCATTCTATCCCAGCGCTTCCAGTCTGACGATAAGGTTCATCCTTGCGCTTATTTTCTCATCGCCTGTCGCCATCTGAGCGCAACTATGATGTGGGTAACCGTGAACTGCTCGCCATCCGCTTAGCCCTAGGCGAATGGCGACAGTGGTTGGAGGGGCGACCGTTCCTTTTGTCGTTTGGACAGACCATAAGAACCTTGAGTACATCCGTTCTGCCAAACGACTTAATGCCCGTCAAGCTCGTTGGGCGTTGTTTTTCGCTCGTTTCGAGTTTGTGATTTCTTACCGTCCGGGTAGCAAGAACACCAAGCCTGATGCCTTATCCCGTCTGTTTAGTTCTTCGGTGGCTTCTACTGATCCCGAGGGATTCTTCCTTATGGGCGTGTTGTCGGGTTAACAGTCTGGGGAATTGAAAGACAGGTTAAGCAAGCACTCACGCACACTGCGTCGCCGCGCTTGTCCTAGTAACCTCCTTTTCGTTCCTGTTTCCACTCGTCTGGCTGTTCTCCAGTGGGCTCACTCTGCCAAGTTAGCTGGTCATCCCGGTGTTCGAGGCACTCTTGCGTCTATTCGCCAGCGCTTTTGGTGGCCGACTCAGGAGCGTGACACGCGCCGTTTCGTGGCTGCTTGTTCGGACTGCGCGCAGACTAAGTCGGGTAACTCTCCTCCTGCCGGTCGTCTCAGACCGCCCCCCATTCCTTCTCGACCATGGTCTCACATCGCCTTAGACTTCATTACCGGTCTGCCTTTGTCTGCGGGGAAGACTGTGAGAGCCGCCAATAAACGCAGGATTAAGAGTCCAAGGTATTGTTGCGGCCAGAGAGTGTGGCTTTCCACTCGCAACCTTCCTCTTACGACAGCTTCTCGTAAGTTGACTCCGCGGTTCATTGGTCCGTTCCGTGTCTCCCAGGTCGTCAATCCTGTCGCTGTGCGACTGCTTCTTCCGCGACATCTTCGTCGCGTCCATCCTGTCTTCCATGTCTCCTGTGTTAAGCCCTTTCTTCGCACCCCCGTTCGTCTTCCCTCCCCCCCCCTCCCGTCCTTGTCGAGAGCGCACCTATTTACAAGGTACATAAGATCATGGATATGCGTTCTCGGGGACGGGGTCTCCAATACTTAGTGGATTGGGAGGGTTACGGTCCTGAGGAGAGGAGTTGGGTTCCGTCTCGGGACGTGCTGGACCGTTCACTCATCGATAATTTCCTCCGTTGCCGCCAGGATTCCTCCTCGAGTGCGCCAGGAGGCGCTCGGTGAGTGGGGGGGTACTGTCATGTTTGTCATTTATTATCATGTCTTGTCCCTGTGCTCCCCATTCTATTCGTTTCCCTCTGCTGGTCTTATTTGGTTCTTTCCCTCCTTCTATCCCTCTCTCTCCCCCTCCCTCTCTCACTCTCTCGCTCTCTCTTCTCTCTATCGTTCCGTTCCTGCTCCCAGCTGTTCCTATTCCCCTAATCATCATTTAGTCTTCCCACACCTGTTCCCGATCCTTTCCCCTGATTAGAGTCCCTATTTATTCCTTTGTGTTCCGTTCCTGTCCCGTCGGTTCCTTGTTTAGTATTCACCATGCTGTGATTGCGTTTCGCCCTGTCCTGTCGTGTTTTTGCTGTGATTGTGTATCGCCCTGTCCTGTCGTGTTTTTTTGCCTTCATCAGATGCTGCGTGTGAGCAGGTGTCTCTGTCAACTACGGCCTGCGCCTACCCGAAGCGACCTGCAGTCTGTGGCCGCTTCTCCAGTTATTCCCCTCTACAGACTAGAGGATTTTTGTTATTCCCTGTTTGGACTTAAATAAACTCTGTTTCTGTTAAGTCGCTTTGGGTCCTCTTTCACCAGCATGACACTTTGCTTGGCAACATGGGAAAATCAAAAGAAACCAGCCAAGACCTCATAATTAAAAATTGTAGACCTCCACAAGTCTGGTTCATCCTTGGGAGAGATTTCCAAATGCCTGTAGGTAGCACGTTCATCTGTACGAGCAATAGTACGCAAGTACAATGCATGGGACCATGCAGCCATCATACCGCTAAGAAAGGAGACACATCCTGTCTCCTAGAGATGAACACACTTTGGTGCGAAAAGTGCAAATCAATCCCAGAACAACAGCAAAGGACCTTGTGAAGATGCTGGAGGAAACAGCTACAAAAATATCCACAGTAAAAACGATTCCTATACGGACATAACCTGAAAGGCCTCTCAGCAAGGAAGAAGCCACTGCTCAAAAACTGCCATAAAAAAGCCAGACTACGGTTTGCAACTGCACAAGAGGACAAAGATCATACTTTTTGGAGAAATGTCCTCTGGTCTGATGAAACAAAAATGGAACTGTTTGGCCATAATGACCATTGTTGTGTTTGGAGGAAAAAGGGGGAGGCTTGCAAACCAAAGAACACCATCCCAACCATGAAGCACATGGGTGGCATCATCATGTTGTGGGGGTGCTTTGCTGCAGGATGGACTGGTGCCCTTCACAAAATAGATGGCATCATGAGAGATTTAAATTATGTGGATATATTGAAGCAACTTCTCAGACATCAGTCAGGAAGTTAAAGCTTGGTAGCAAATGGTCTTCCAAATGGACAATGACCCCAAGCATACTTCCAAAGTTGTTGCAAAATGGCTTAAGGACAACAAAGTCAAGGTATTGGAGTGGCCATCACAAAGCCCTGACCTCAATCCTATAGAACATTTGTGGGCAGAACTGAAAAAGCTTGTGGGAGCAAGGAGCCCTAGAAACCCGACTCAGTTACACCAGCTCTGTCAGGAGGAATGGGCCAACATTCACCCAACTTATTGTGGGAAGCTTAGGGAAGACTACCCGAAACGTTTGACTCAAATTAAACAATATGCTACCAAATACTCATTGAGTGTATGTACCCACTGGGAATGTGAATAAATAAATAAAAGTTGAAATAAATCATTCTCTCTACTATTATGGTATAGCATGATTATCGTCAGCGTAGCCTAGTGTTTAGAGTGTTGGACTAGTAACCGGAATGTTGCAAGTTCAAATCCCCGAGCTGACAAGGTACAAATCTGTCGTTCTGCCCCTGAACAGGCAGTGACCCCACTGTTCCTAGGCCATCATTGAAAATAAGAATTTGTTCTTAACTCACTTGCCTAGTTAAATAAAGGTAAAAAATAAAATTCTTCTAACATTTCATATTCTTAAAATGAAAGTGGTGATCCTAACTGACCTAGACAGAGAATTTTTACTAGGATTAAATGTCAGGAATGGTGAAAAACTGACTTTAAATGTATTTGGCTAAGGTGTTTGTAAATTTCTGACTTCAACTGTATATATACCACTCACACACTTTATTTGTATTGCATATTGCACATCCTTAAAAACATAGGTACTGGGATAATAAAGAATACTAGTATAGAACACAAAGGCCCACATTCTGTTAAAGCTCCCAATTCACAGCTTTATTGACAACGTTTAGAGTCGAAACGGATCTTCGTCAGGTCTGAAATATTTACCTGAATTCCTTACCACTCCACTAAATGTCACTTCATAAACAGTGAAACAGTTGCATGGTTCTCCCTTTATTGCACAGCAGGGATCATTTTGATTAACGTATTTCAGATTAATTGTACAAATGTTATTTGCATACCAAATTAACAAAATAGTAAAAACATGATTTTTAAGCTGATTTTAAAATCTTTTAAATTGAATTTAGAGAAATATAATTTCTATTGTTCTCTGTAAAATTTGCAATGTTGATTGTATGAATCTGAAACTTGTTGATTGATTGAATTACTTATGCATATAATTAATTATGTTTAAATGATCACTTTACTTATGTTTATTTTGGCAAAATAACAGGCGTTTCGATGTCATGTGTTAATCATAGAGACAAATGGAGGACTTTCGATGGATATAACTCGTTTTAATGTTGACATTGCCATTGATGGCTTCAACCATTTCAACTGGGTTGGGATTCCTATTGTTTGGGAGTGATCAGCCAATGATCAGAGAGCATTGTCTTCTTCAAATTGGGGTGCCTATGATTTGTAAACCACTGACTATAAAGACCAGGACATTGGTCCAAAGATCCAGACCCAGACCAAGTGAGTTGAGACCATAACAATTAAAGACTGAATTTATGTGGTCTTGATCAAGAGTCCTGGGGTGTCATTTCAGCTAAACCTAGGGTATTGCTGTAGCTTCATTCACCTCAGTCTTTAGGGGACTTCTACAAACACATGCCATACAAGAACTAGCTGCTATGCATTAGCTCCATCGGAACTAAAACTCTAGTTTAGTTTCATGTCAAGTCAAACAGCAGTTAACTAGCCAAAGCAATCTACTACAGCCATCTTTATATCTACGAGGGGGCTACATTTTGGGGGTTCTTGCATTGGAGCTAAATTGAATTCTGCTTATATAATTACGACGCTATAGCACAATAAATATAAAGTTCAAATGCTGAGACTCAAAGATCATTGAGTGCTTTTGAAATCTGTAGCCTATCTCTGCTGCACTGTATCAGCACAATAGACCGTGCCCTACAGCTAGGCCATTTTGGTTATGAATATACGCTACAAGATAGTTAGGGCAATTCACCTATTATAAACAGCTGTAAATGCAGTCGTACACGCAGCTGTAAAAAGAAAGAATTTAAACTAAATGCCGAAAGTAGAAGCCTAGTTATTCAAGCATGCAAAGAAAAATACTGAATAGCAGTTTGACTTAGAATACCGACACAACTGCCTAGTAAAGAAGTAGACCTAGTAAACACAATATCAGATCAATAAAGGCATGACACAATCTATATTTAGGCTAGTTACAGTGGCTTGCAAAAGTATTTTCCTATTTTGTTGCCTTACAACCTGGAATTAAAATGGATTGGGGGGGGGGGGTTGTATCATTTGAATTACACAACATGCCTACCACTTTGAAGATGCAAAATATTTTTATTGTGAAACAAACAAGAAATAAGACAAAAAACAGAAAACTTTAGCCTGCATAATTATTCCCCCCCCCCCCCAAAGTCAATACTTTGTAGAGCCACCTTTTGCAGCAATTACAGCTGCAAGTCTCTTGGGGTATGTCTCTATAAGCTTGGCACATCTAGCCACTGGGATTTTTGACCATTCTTCAAGACAAAACTGCCCCAGCTCCTTCAAGTTGGATGGGTTCCGCTTGTGTACAGCACATTTAAGAAAGAAAAATATATTTTCCTAGGCAAGTCAGTTAAGAATAAATTCTTATTTTCAATGACAGCTTAGGGACAGTGGGTTAACTGCCTTGTTCAGGGGCAGAATGACAGATTTTGACATGGTCAGCTCTGGGATTCAATCTTGCAACCTTTCAGTTACTAGTCCAACACTCTAACCACTAGGCTACCTGCCGCCCTAATATTTAAGTCATACCACAGATTCTCAATTGGATTGAGGTCTGTGTTATGCAGGTGAATGAGGACCCAAAAGCGACTTAACGAAAACAGAGTCTTTATTCCAGTATTTGACAAAAGTGATAATCCTGGATATTATCAAGGTGAAAACAAAACAGGAAAACTGAAATCCACTTGTCAGTAGAGAGGACTGACTGGAGACTCGACCATAGACTGCAGGTTGCTTCGGGAAGGCACCGGCCGTAGCAGACCTAGACACCTGCTCACACGCAGCATCTGAAGAAGGTAAAACACGACAGGGCGAGACAAGGACACAGAACAGCGAACATCATACAAGGATCCGACAAGGACAGAAGCGGAAAACAGAGGAAGAAATAGGGGCTCTAATCAGAGGGCAAAATAGGGGACAGGTGTGAAAAGAGTAAATGAGGTAGTTAGGAGAATGAGGAACAGCTGGGAGCAGGAACGGAACGAAAGAGAGAGAGCGAGAGAGGGAGAGAGGGAGGGGGAGAGAGGGATAGAAAGAGGGAAAGAACCTAATAAGACCAGCAGAGGGAAACGAATAGAAGGGAAGAACAGAGACAAGACATGATAACCAATGACAAAACATGACAGTCTGGGCTTTGACTAGGCCATTCCAAGACATATAAATGTTTCCCCTTAAACCACTTGAGTGTTGCTTTGGCAGTATGCTTAGGGTCATTGTCCTGCTGGAAGGTGAACCTCCGTCCCAGTCTCAAATCTCTGGAAGACTGAAACAGGTTTCCCTGAAGAATTCCCCTGTATTTGGCGCCATCCATCATTCCTTCAATTCTGGCCAGTTTCCCAATCCATGCCGATGAAAACATCCCCACAGCATGATGCTGCCACCACCATGCTTAACTGTGGGGATGTTGTTCTTGGGGTGATGAGAGGTGTTGGGTTTACGCTAGACATAGCGTTTTTCTTGATGGCCAAACAACTACATTTTAGTCTCATCTGACCAGAGTGCCTTCTTCCAAATGTTTGGGGAGTCTCCCACATGCCTTCTGATGAACAACAAATGTGTTTGCTTATTTTTTCTTTAAGCAATGGCTTTTTTCTTGCCACTCTTCCGTAAAGCCCAGCTCTGTGGAGTGTATGGCTTAAAGTGGTCCTATGGACAGATACTCCAATCTCCGCTGTGGAGCTTTGCAGCTCCTTCAGGGTTATCTTTGGTCTCTTTGTTCCCTCTCTGATTAATGCCCTCCTTGCCTGGTCCGTGAGTTTTGGTGAGTGGCCCTCTCTTGGCAAGTTTGTTTTGGTGCCATATTCTTTCCATTTTTTAATAAGAGATTTAATGGTGCTCCGTGGGATGTTCAAAGTTTCTGATATTTTTTAAAAACCCAACCCCGATCTGTACTTCCACACAACTATGTCCCTGACCTGTTTGGAGACCTCCTTGGTCTTCATGGTGCCGCTTGCTTGGTGGTGCCCTTTGCTTACAGGTGTTGCAGACTCTGGGGCCTTTCAGAACAGGTGTATATATAATGATATCATGTGACACTTAGATTGCACACAGGTGGACTTTATTTCACCAATTATGTGACTACTGAAGGTAATTGGTTGCACCAGATATTATTTAGGGGCTACATAGCAAAGGGGGTGAATACATATGCACGCACCATTTTTCCGTTTTTTTTTTCGTTTGTTGTTTTTTTGAAACAAAATATTTTTTTCATTTCACTTTGGACTGTGTTGTGTATGTCCATTACATGAAATAGAAATACAAATCAATTTAAATTACAAGTTGTAATGCCCCAAAATAGGAAAAACACCAAGGGGCATGAATACTTTTGCAAGGCACTGTACATTAACATTAAACAAATGCAGTAAACAAAATGTGAATGGAGATCCAAATAACCAAACCATAGCCTACAGCCTACTACAGAGATGCAGCCTACAGCCTACTACAGAGATGCAGCCTACAGCCTACTACAGAGATGCAGCCTACAGCCTACTACAGAGATGCAGCCTACAGCCTACTACAGAGATGCAGCCATGCACAGCTGTCAAATAAATAGGCTTATAAGGCCCACATCAGCAATACATTGTGATATGTCACAATGCACTTTTGTGAATCAAATTTAACCCACGCAATCAAGGAAGCAATGCCAGCCTACCATAAACACATTTCAATACTTACAGTTCAATTTATAGCCATGAAAACCCATAGGCTACCAAGAAAACCATACTAGCATCTGCAGTAACCAAGTGTTCCAGCCACTCTCTTCCTATGAACCAATTGCCATTAAATTAACGTTTTAGACAGAACCTGCGGTTAGGATAGGATTCTAGTCTATTCTGGGCTGGCTCCTCTGTTCCAAGATCATCAGGAAAAGTCGGAAATGGAGGCAGCTGTGGAGCCATTATCCTTGCGGCATTGGTGGAAGGGTGGGTAGGCTCTGCACACGGAACTAGTTAGAGCTTGGCAGCATCATCGCTGCTGGGCTTGGCTGTGGCCTCTGTGGTTTGATGTTGATGCTGATGCTTATCGCTCTCCTTCTCCTATGTCTGGGTACTTGGGCGAAACCAATTTATGATATCCATCATGGCAGATTAGCTGGTTTGAGCTAGCTAAATATGCAAACACTAATGTTTTTTACAGATAGCTATCTAAAAGTGAAGCAGCTTCAATGGTACATTTTTACCCCGCCCTTATAAATTCTAAACAAATAATCGTTTTTTCCTGCTTTTTATGGAAATCCAAAGGACTCATACCTCACCACCCAGTGACTTTCCGTAGCCCCTCTAAACCACCTCGCGGTGTGCCCTGTCCATTGTGCTGACACAGCGCAGCGGAGATACAGATGTTTTTTGCGCCTTCCTTTCACTCAATCGTTTTACCTTTTTTTTTTTTTTACAATTTCTATATATGGACATAAAACTAAAACTGAAAGGAATAAAGTTTGAACTCCCCCTCAAGCCCCCTCGTGGAACTGGGCCCAACGTTACCTCTGCAATGTGTTGATGAAAAAGTCCCACTGTTCCCTACAGCTGCGTCGATGCGCTCTCCACAGAGAGGAAGAGGCAAAGCGAGAGGTTTCAATCGCGCCAAAATCTGTCCAAAAATGCCCAACGTGTTTCTTCTATGAGCTTATTTTGACCAAAGCTTGCCACCTTCCTTCCCACCTTTGGGACAACGACTCCCATTGTTAGGGCGTCATTATCTCGTCATTATATACAGAGCATCTCATCATTATATAAGGACCTCTGCTCTCCATAAAGCCAGCCAGCCATACAAAAAGCCTTCCCTTCCGCTCCCAGATGTCCACATTGGTCCTACAGTCAGCATTCATTTGCCTTTTAGTAGAGATTGGAATGGTTTTAATAGCCTATTTTAAATTGTTGGTGTTGAGCTAGGGCAAGGTTTCCCAAACTCAGTCCTGGAGCCCCCTGGGTGCACATTTTGTTTTTTCCATAGCTCTACACAGCTGATTGAAATAATCAAAGCTTTATGATGAGTTGGTTATCTGAATCAGCTGTGGAGTGCTAGGGCAAAAACACTAAACGTGCACCCATGGCAGAGGAGGCTGGTGGGAGGAGCTATAGGAGGACAGGCTCATTGTAATGGCTGGAATGGAATAAATTGGATGGTATAAAACACATCAAACATATGGAAACCACATTTGACCCGGTTCCATTTATTCCATTTCAGCCATTACAATGATCCCATCGTCCTATAGGTCCTCACACCAACCTCCTCTAACCCAGGAGGCTCCAGCCTGCTCTGACCCAGTGGGGGCCCCAGGACCAAGTTTGGGAAACCATGAGCTAAATTCATGCCCCTGCAAGAGTCCATGGGCCCTTTCTTCAATTGTAAGAAACTCAAGTATCCTAGAGTTAACTTGAGTACAGTACAACACAGTACAGTAGAGTACAGTACAGTAGAGTAGGATACAGCACAGCACAGCACAGGAGAGTACTGTGCTGAGCTTTTTGGAAAATCTGACCACGACTCCATTTTGTTGCTTCCAGCCTAGAGACAGAGACTAAAACAAGAAGCTCCCACACTCAGGTCTGTTCAACGCTGGTCCGACCAATCTGATTCCACACTCCAAGACTGCTTCCATCACGTGGATCGGAATATGTTCCGCATTGCGTCCAACAACAACATTGATGAATACGCTGATTCGGTGAGCGAGTTCATTAGAAAGTGCATTGACAATGTTATTCCCACAGCAACGATTAAAACATTCCCAAACCAGAAAACGTGGATTGATGGCAGCATTCGCTCAAAACTGAAAGGACAAACCACTGTTTTTAATTATGGCAAGGTGACCGGAAACATGACCAAATACAAACAGTGTAGCTATTCCAAGGCAATCAAACAAGCTAAGCGTGAGTATAGAGACAAAGTAGAGTCGTAATTCAACGGCTCAGACACAAGAAGTATGTGTCAGGGTCTACAGCTAATCACGGATTACAAAAAGAAAGCCAGCCCCGTCGCAGACCAGGATGTCTTGCTCCCAGACAGACTAAATAACTTTTTTGTCCGCTTTGAGGACAAAACAGTGCCACTGACACGGCCTGCTACCAAAACCTGCGGACTCTCCTTCACTGCAGCCGATGTGAGTAAAACATTTAAGCGTATTAACCCTCGCAAGGCTGCAGGCCCAGACGGAATCCCCAGCCACGTCCTCAGAGCATGCGCAGACAAGCTGGCTGGTGTGTTTACGGACATATTCAATCAATCCTTATCCCAGTATGCTGTTCCCACATGCTTCAAGAGGGCCACCATTTTTCCAGTTCCCAAGAAAGCTAAGGTAACTGAGCTAAACGGCTACTGCCCCTTAGCACTCACTTCCGTCATCATTAAGTGCTTTGAGTGACTAGTCAAGGACCCATATCACCTCCACCCTACCTGACACCCTGGATCCACTCCAATTTTCTTACTGCCCCAATAGGTCCACAGACGACGCAATCACAACCACACTGCACACTGCCCTAACCCATCTGGACAAGAGGAATACCTATGTGAGAATGCTGTTCATCGACTACAGCTCAGAATTTAACACCATAGTACACTCCAAACTCGTCATCAAGATCGAGACTTTGGGTCTCGACCCCGCCCTGTGCAAATTGATACTGGACTTCCTGACGGGCCGCCCCCAGGTGGTGAGGGTAGGCAACAACATCTCCACCCCGCTGATCACAACGCATCACCGGGGGCAAACTACCTGCCCTCCAGAACACCTACACCACCCGATGTCACAGGAAGGCCATAAAGATCATCAAGGACAACAACCACCAGCCACTGCCTGTTCCCCCCACTATCATCCAGAAGGCGAGTTCAGTACAGGTGAATCAAAGCAAGGACCGAGAGACTGAAAAACAACTTCTATCTCAAGGCCATCAGACTGTTAAACAGCCACCACTAACATTGAGTGGCTTTTTTTAACCAGGTAGGCACGTTGAGAACAAGTTCTCATTTGCAACTGCGACCTGGCCAAGATAAAGCATAGCAGTGTGAACAGACAACACAGAGTTACACATGGAGTAAACAATTAACAAGTCAATAACACAGTAGAAAAAAAGGGGGGAGTCTATATACAATGTGTGCAAAAGGCATGAGGAGGTACAATTTTGCAGATTAACACTGGAGTGATAAATGATCAGATGGTCATGTACAGGTAGAGATATTGGTGTGCAAAAGAGCAGAAAAGTAAATAAATAAAAACAGTGTGGGGATGAGGTAGGTGAAAATGGGTGGGCTATTTACCAATAGACTATGTACAGCTGCAGCGATCGGTTAGCTGCTCAGATAGCTGATGTTTGAAGTTGGTGAGGGAGATAAAATTCTCCAACTTCAGCGATTTTTGCAATTCGTTCCAGTCACAGGCAGCAGAGTACTGGAACGAAAGGCGGCCAAATGAGGTGTTGGCTTTAGGGATGATCAGTGAGATATACCTGCTGGAGCTCGTGCTACGGATGGGTGTTCCCTATTCCCTCCGTAAGGCTATTAAACAAGCTAAGCGTCAGTACAGAGACAAAGTGGAATCTCAATTCAATGGCTCAGACACAAGAGGCATGTGGCAGGGTCTACAGTCAATCACGGACTACAAGATGAAATCCAGCCCAGTCACGGACCAGGATGTCTTGCTCCCAGGCAGACTAAATAACTTTTTTGCCCGCTTTGAGGACAATACAGTGCCACTGACACGGCCTGCAACGGAAACATGCGGTCTCTCCTTCACTGCAGCCGAGGTGAGTAAGACATTTAAACGTGTTAACCCTCGCAAGGCTGCAGGCCCAGACGGCATCCCCAGCCGCGCCCTCAGAGCATGCGCAGACCAGCTGGCCGGTGTGTTTACGGACATATTCAATCAATCCTTATACCAGTCTGCTGTTCCCACATGCTTCAAGAGGGCCACCATTGTTCCTGTTCCCAAGAAAGCTAAGGTAACTGAGCTAAACGACTACCGCCCGTAGCACTCACTTCCGTCATCATGAAGTGCTTTGAGAGACTAGTCAAGGACCATATCACCTCCACCCTACCTGACACCCTAGACCCACTCCAATTTGCTTACCGCCCAAATAGGTCCACAGACGATGCAATCTCAACCACACTGCACACTGCCCTAACCCACCTGGACAAGAGGAATACCTATGTGAGAATGCTGTTCATCGACTACAGCTCGGCATTCAACACCATAGTACCCTCCAAGCTCGTCATCAAGCTCGAGACCCTGGGTCTCGACCCCGCCCTGTGCAACTGGGTACTGGACTTCCTGACGGGCCGCCCCCAGGTGGTGAGGGTAGGCAACAACATCTCCTCCCCGCTGATCCTCAACACGGGGGCCCCACAAGGGTGCGTTCTGAGCCCTCTCCTGTACTCCCTGTTCACCCACGACTGCGTGGCCACGCACGCCTCCAACTCAATCATCAAGTTTGCGGACGACACAACAGTGGTAGGCTTGATTACCAACAACGACGAGACGGCCTACAGGGAGGAGGTGAGGGCCCTCGGAGTGTGGTGTCAGGAAAATAACCTCACACTCAACGTCAACAAAACTAAGGAGATGATTGTGGACTTCAGGAAACAGCAGAGGGAACACCCCCTATCCACATCGATGGAACAGTAGTGGAGAGGGTAGCTAGTTTTAAGTTCCTCGGCATACACATCACAGACAAACTGAATTGGTCCACTCACACTGACAGCATCGTGAAGAAGGCGCAGCAGCGCCTATTCAACCTCAGGAGGCTGAAGAAATTCGGCTTGTCACCAAAAGCACTCACAAACTTCTACAGATGCACAATCGAGAGCATCCTGGCGGGCTGTATCACCGCCTGGTACGGCAACTGCTCCGCCCTCAACCGTAAGGCTCTCCAGAGGGTAGTGAGGACTGCACAACGCATCACCGGGGGCAAACTACCTGCCCTCCAGGACACCTACACCACCCTTTGTTACAGGAAGGCCATAAAGATCATCAAGGACATCAACCACCCGAACCACTGCCTGTTCACCCCGCTATCATCCAGAAGGCGAGGTCAGTACAGGTGCATCAAAGCTGGGACCGAGAGACTGAAAAACAGCTTCTATCTCAAGGCCATCAGACTGTTAAACAGCCACCACTAACACTGAGTGGCTGCTGCCAACACACTGTCATTGACACTGACCCAACTCCAGCCATTTTAATAATGGGAATTGATGGGAAATGATGTAAATATATCACTAGCCACTTTAAACAATGCTACCTTATATAATGTTACTTACCCTACATTATTCATCTCATATGCATATGTATATACTGTACTCTACATCATCGACTGCATCCTTATGTAACACATGTATCACTAGCCACTTTAACTATGCCACTTTGTTTACTTTGTCTACACACTCATCTCATATGTATATACTGTACTCGATACCATCTACTGTATGCTGCTCTGTACCATCACTCATTCATATATCCTTATGTACATGTTCCTTATCCCCTTACACTGTGTATAAGACAGTAGTTTTGGAATTGTTAGTTAGATTACTTGTTGGTTATCACTGCATTGTCGGAACTAGAAGCACAAGCATTTCGCTACACTCGCATTAACATCTGCTAACCATGTGTATGTGACAAATAAAATTTGATTTGATTTGATTTGATTTTTGATTTGCCGTCATGACCAGTGAACTGAGATAAGGCGGAGCTTTACCTAGCATAGACTTGTAGATGACCTGGAGCCAGTGGGTCTGGCGACGAATATGTAGCGAGGGCCAGCCGACTACAGCATACAAGTCGCAGTGGTGGGTGGTATAAGGTGCTTTAGTGACAAAACGGATGGCACTGTGATGAACTGCATCCAGTTTGCTGAGTAGAGTGTTGGAAGCAATTTTGTGGATGACATCACCGAAGTTGAGGATCGGTAGGATAGTCAGTTTTACTAGGGTAAGCTTGGCGGCGTGAGTGAAGGAGGCTTTGTTGCGGAATAGAAAGCCGACTCTTGATTTGATTTTCGATTGGAGATGTTTGATATGAGTCTGGAAGGAGAGTTTGCAGTCTAGCCAGACACCTAGGTACTTATAGATGTCCACATATTCAAGGTCGGAACCATCCAGGGTGGTGATGCTAGTCGGGCATGCGGGTGCAGGCAGCGATCGGTTGAAAAGCATGCATTTGGTTTTACTAGCGTTTAAGAGCAGTTGGAGGCCACGGAAGGAGTGTTGTATGGCATTGAAGCTCGTTTGGAGGTTAGATAGCACAGTGTCCAATGACGGGCCGAAAGTATATAGAATGGTGTCGTCTGCGTAGAGGTGGATCAGGGAATCGCCCGCAGCAAGAGCAACATCATTGATATATACAGAGAAAAGAGTCGGCCCGAGAATTGAACCCTGTGGCACCCCCATAGAGACTGCCAGAGGACCGGACAGCATGCCCTCCGATTTGACACACTGAACTCTGTCTGCAAAGTAATTAGTGAACCAGGCAAGGCAGTCATCCGAAAAACTGAGGCTACTGAGTCTGCCGATAAGAATATGGTGATTGACAGCGTCGAAAGCCTTGGCAAGGTCGATGAAGACGGCTGCACAGTACTGTCTTTTATCGATGGCGGTTATGATATCGTTTAGTACCTTGAGTGTGGCTGAGGTGCACCCGTGACCGGCTCGGAAACCAGATTGCACAGCAGAGAAGGTACGGTGGGATTCGAGATGGAGCACCTGTTTGTTGATTTGGCTTTCGAAGACCTTAGATAGGCAGGGCAGGATGGATATAGGTCTGTACCAGTTTGGGTCCAGGGTGTCTCCACCTTTGAAGAGGGGGATGACTGCGGCAGCTTTCCAATCCTTGGGGATCTCAGACGATATGAAAGAGAGGTTGAACAGGCTGGTAATAGGGGTTGCTACAATGGCGGCGGATAGTTTCAGAAATAGAGGGTCCAGATTGTCAAGCCCAGCTGATTTATACGGGTCCAGGTTTTGCAGCTCTTTCAGAACATCTTCGATCTGGATTTGGGTAAAGGAGAACCTGGAGAGGCTTGGGCGAGGAGCTGCGGGGTGGGCGAGCTGTTGGCCAAGGTTGGAGTAGCCAGGCGGAAGGCATGGCCAGACGTTGAGAAATGCTTGTTGAACTTTTCGATAATCATGGATTTATCGGTGGTGACAGTGTTACCTAGCCTCAGTACAGTGGGCAGCTGGGAGGAGGTGCTCTTGTTCTCCATGGACTTCACAGTGTCCCAGAACTTTTTGGAGTTGGAGCTACAGGATGCAAACTTCTGCCTGAAGAAGCTGGCCTTAGCTTTCCTGACTGACTGTGACTGCGTGTATTGGTTCCTGACTTCCCTGAACAGTTGCATATTGCGGGGACTATTCGATGCTATTGCAGTCCGCCACAGGATGTTTTTGTGCTAGTCGAGGGCAGTCAGGTCTGGAGTGGACCAAGGGCTGTATCTGTTCTTAGTTCTGCATTTTTTTGAACGGAGCATGCTTATCTAAAATGGTGAGGAAGTTACTTTTAAAGAATGACCAGGCATCCTCAACTGACGGGATGAGGTCAATGTCCTTCCAGGATACCCGGGCCAGGTCGATTAGAAAGGCCTGCTCACAGAAGTGTTTTAGGGAGCGTTTGACAGTGATGAGGGGTGGTTGTTTGACTGCGGCTCCGTAGCGGATACAGGCAATGAGGCAGTGATCGCTGAGATCCTGGTTGAAGACAGCAGAGGTGTATTTGGAGGGCCAGCAGGTCAGGATGACGTCTATGAGAGTGCCCTTGCTTACAGAGTTAGGGTTGTACCTGGTGGGTTCCTTGATGATTTGTGTGAGATTGAAGGCATCTAGCTTAGATTGTAGGACTGCCGGGGTGTTAAGCATATCCCAGTTTAGGTCACCTAACAGAACAAACTCTGAAGCTAGATGGGGGGGCGATCAATTCACAAATGGTGTCCAGGGCACAACTGGGAGCTGAGGGGGGTCGGTAGCAGGCGGCAACAGTGAGAGACTTATTTCTGGAGAGAGTAATTTTCAAAATTAGTAGTTCGAACTGTTTGGGTATGGACCTGGAAAGTATGACATTACTTTGCAGGCTATCTCTGCAGTGGACTGCAACTCCTCCCCCTTTGGCAGTTCTATCTTGACGGAAGATGTTATAGTTGGGTATGGAAATCTCTGAATTTTTGGTGGCCATCCTGAGCCAGGATTCAGACACGGCAAGGACATCAGGGTTAGCAGAGTGTGCTAAAGCAGTGAGTAAAACAAACTTAGGGAGGAGGCTTCTGATGTTGACATGCATGAAACCAAGGCTTTTTCGATCACAGAAGTCAACAAATGAGGGTGCCTGTGGACATGCAGGGCCTGGGTTTACCTCCACATCACCCGCGGAACAGAGAAGGAGTAGTATGAGGGTGCGGCTAAAGCCTATCAAAACTGGTCGCCTAGAGCGTTGGGGACAGAGAATAAGAGGAGCAGGTTTCTGGGCATGGTAGAATATATTCAGGGCATAATGCGCAGACAGGGGTATGGTGGGGTGCGGGTACAGCGGAGGTAAGCCCAGGCACTGGGTGATGATGAGAGAGGTTGTATCTCTGGACATGCTGGTTGTAATGGGTGAGGTCACCGCATGTGTGGGAGGTGGGACAAAGGAGGTATCAGGGGTATGAAGAGTGGAACTAGGGGCTCCATTGTGAACTAAAACAATGATAACTAACCTGAGCAACAGTATACAAGGCATATTGACATTTGAGAGAGACATACAGCGAGGCATACAGTAATCACAGGTGTTGAATTGGGAAAGCTAGCTAAAACAGTAGGTGAGACAACAACAGCTAATCAGCTAGCACAACAACAGCAGGTAAAATGGCGTTGACTAGGCAACGGGGCCGACAGATAAAACAAACAAGCAGAATGGAGTACCGTGATTAATGGACAGTCCAGCGTGCATCAGCTATGTAGCCAAGTGATCAGGGTGCAGCGGTGGATGGGGCAGGGAAGCTGGACTGGCGAGTGTTATCCAGGTTAAAAAACTAACAATGACTAAATAGCTTGTAGCTAGTTAGCTGGTTAGCTTCTGGAGGTTCTTGAGTGTGTTCTAAAAATTAAAATAACAGCGATTCGGTATCACATTGGGTGAGGCAGGTTTCCAGAAGGTATAAACAAATTAATAATCGGATAGAGATAGAAAGTACATATGGGTCCAGTGAGTGTTTGGGACGCGGCAATGCAGACGGTTAGTAGGCCTGTCCTAACAAGCTAACAGTTAGCAGGCCGGGGTAAACAAGGTAGCAGTTAGCGGACCAGGGCTAAACAAGCTAGCAGTTAGCAGGCCGAATTAGCAAGCAAGAAGATAGCAAGGGCTAGAGAGTTAGCCTTTGGGGGACTTCGCGATGGGGTGAGTCTGTTTATTCCTCTTCATGCGGTGACATCGATAGACCGGTCGTGGGCCCGGGTATTGTAGCCCAGGAGTATGCTACGGTGGTAAGCACAGGTGCTCTGGCCGGGCTAGCTTCAAGCTAAGTGGGTGGGAACGCTAGCCAGGAGTAATCATCCGGGGTTGCGGTTTAGCTAGATAGCTAGTTGTGAAGATCCAGCTGACAAATGTTCCATTTGCGGTGGGAATCCGGGGATAAAAAATAAATAGGTCCGTTATGCTCTGGTTAGAGTCGCGTTGTTCGAACTGGTGAGAGCTTTCCGAGCTAAAGGTTAGCTGATGACCGGTTAGCTGAAGACCGCTAGCATAGCTGGTGGTTAGCTGGCTAGCTTCAGTTGAGGGGTTCCGGTTCCGAAGTAAATATAAATACTTTAGGAAAAAGTAGCTACATTGGGTGAGGCGGGTTGCAGGAGAGTATTTGGAAGCTTAGGTTTAGCAAAATGTTTTTAAAGATATGCGATGAAAAATATGTAAAAACGAAAAAGAAACGATATATACAAGGGACACGATACGACAGGACGACTTACTGCTACGCCATCTTAGGTGTTGAGCGGCTGCTGCCAACATACTGACTCAACTCCTGCCACTTTAATAATGGAAATTGATGGAGAAATGTATCACTAACCACTTTAAACAATGCCACTTAATATAATATTTACATACACTACATTACTCATCTCATATGCATATACCGTACTCTATATCATCTACTGCATTTTGCCATATTTATGTAATACATGATTTTTATTTTACCTTTATTTAACTAGGCAAGTCAGTTAAGAACGGTGGTTGAAAAATGAGTTTTAATGATTCCAACCTGATTGTATGTAAACTTTTGACTTCAACTGTACATTGTGTAATTTCTTGACAGTCCCTCACTGGCCTCACAGGCTATCCAAAGTCAAGCCAACTTCGTCACGGTCGCACACCGGCCGACTGAATCTAATTGGCAAAATAATTTGGCTAGCTTGCTAGTCTAGCTAGTCTACGCTACTTCCAGATACAAGACCTGGTTAGACTATTTCAAGTTATCTCGAAGGGTGAGTGATTTCAAATGTGTACGGTTTTGGTAGTGTGAATGTTTGCAATGCCTCCCAAGTGTGAACACACACACACACAAGAGACCCCCACATCATAGGGGTCCTTCTGGGGTCCTTCTGTAGCTCAGTTGGTAGAGCATGGCGCTTGTAACGCCAGGGTAGTGGGTTCGATCCCCGGGACCACCCATACGTAGAATGTATGCACACATGACTGTAAGTCGCTTTGGATAAAAGCGTCTGCTAAATGGCATATATTATATTACATATTACATATTACATCATAGTACACCTCAAAGACCCAAATCTCGTTATCACATGCATTTTCTAATGAGGAGTACTGAAACTGAGGCTAAATCAGTCAGTTCAGCCCCCCTTTAATATACATCTAAAATATTTGTATTTTCAGTCATTTGTTGTGGGTGTCTTGTACACATACAGTAGGTATATACACTACATTACTTATGCAACATCACTTGAAATATTTGTATATTCTGCATGCAACAATCAATTAGTCATTTCTCATTCCACCCTGATTAATGGTATGCCTCCTCATCTGCCTTGGCTGAAGTTTGATCCCATTTTCAGGTGAGAATGGCAAATTAAGTGATCCGTTTTTTTCCTCCTATGTCAGCAGGACACTCTCCCAGTGTGACAGCGGCCACTGAAGGATGTCCTGATTGGCTGACACTGCACTTCCGCCTGCCATTGCCAAGCCGATCGTTGCCAGGGTGTGAGAGGTCTGGTTGCCGTGTAGGCAGTTGATGAAGAAAAGTAATCAATAGAGTGAGGAATGATGAAGAAATGAGAGATGGAGACAGACAGGCTGCAAAAAATGTGTGTGTCACTTTTGCAGTGACAAACTAAATACTAACAAAGTAATCAATAATTAGAATTAAATCTTAAAGAGAAGAAATGTAACAGAACAAAGTACACTTAATTTTGATAACTGTTTTCAATTAGAGATTGAAGACTCAATTTATATAGTAATTGTATTAATCGTATAAAAAGGTTACCAAAGAAAAATGCCTAAGCTAGAATGAGTTCTTTGAAAGTAAGCCTTACCAAATCTGTCCCAATCGTAACAAAATTATTTTGTTTTCATAAAAGTGGGTTTGAATGCCGCAATATTAATTAGGTAGCCTTGTTTTGCGATTCGTTCAAGTACTACTATACAGAAGATAAAAAAGGCAATATATTGTTATATCTTTCCTGAGACAATAATAACTGGACGATGGAGGCAGGGCAATGATTGATGGATATATGGAATTCTAAACTGATCTTTGGTTGGTTTCCAGGAGAACGTGGTTTATTTGTCTTCATATTGTGAGTCTCTGTTTATGTTCTGTCTCTGGAGAAACCACATGTCCTGAGAAATGACCCCAACCCACAGAAATACACCAAATATTAAGTTCTGAAGCACTTTCCATTTGATGAAAATGTTACTGTACTGGTCTGCCACTGTAGTTACTCAGTCTAACCCACTTTGAAAACGTGCCCATTAATCTTGAATTATTTATGTGATAGAACAGCGGAGCTTTCTTCTTCTCTGGTTTGTTCTGTCTAGTGTTGCAAAGCTACAGGTAATTTACTAAAGTCACTAAAATCTTTAGCAGTCTATAGATTTTTAAATAATGTACATTTGAATGTCTTTAAAAATATATATTTTAAAGTTTTTTCCTTGTCCATATTGTCCATGAGTTTCTAGTGGATAGACCATATGGTTCAAAAGAAAATCGCCTAATTAATGAAAAAGCATCTAATCAACAATGGCACCATTTTCAATTATATGCAGTTGTTGCAACTTCATTCTATTTCCACCAATTTGGCGCCAAAACATTGGCAACAAAGACATAGTAAAATAAATACAAGTGTGTAAAAAAAAATCATGTCAACACCAATGTTATTCTGTAAGTTTATGGTTTATATTTTGGATAATGTTTTACAGCTGTGTGATTCTATTTTTCATGTAAAAGTAATCTTATTTGTCTGTAATTATCTCTGACCACACAGAGGGCCAGAGATAATTACAAACACCTGTGATAATCTGAAGTACCCAAACGAGACACTTGTACATTTACATTACATTTAAGTCATTTAGCAGACGCTCTTATCCAGAGCGACTTACAAATTGGTGCATTCACCTTATGACATCCAGTGGGACAGTCACTTAACAATAGTGCATCTAAAACTTAGGGGGGGGGTGGGGTGAGAGGGATTACTTAACCTATCCTAGGTATTCCTTAAAGAGGTGGGGTTTCAGGTGTCTCCGGAAGGTGGTGATTGACTCCGCTGTCCTGGCGTCGTGAGGGAGTTTGTTCCACCATTGGGGGGGCCAGGGCAGCGAACAGTTTTGACTGGGCTGAGCGGGAGCTGTACTTCCTCAGTGGTAGGGAGGCGAGCAGGCCAGAGGTGGATGAACGCAGTGCCCTTGTTTGGGTGTAGGGCCTGATCAGAGCCTGGAGGTACTGAGGTGCCGTTCCCCTCACAGCTCCGTAGGCAAGCACCATGGTCTTGTAGCGGATGCGAGCTTCAACTGGAAGCCAGTGGAGAGAACGGAGGAGCGGGGTGACGTGAGAGAACTTGGGAAGGTTGAACACCAGACGGGCTGCGGCGTTCTGGATGAGTTGAAGGGGTTTAATGGCACAGGCAGGGAGCCCAGCCAACAGCGAGTTGCAGTAATCCAGACGGGAGATGACAAGTGCCTGGATTAGGACCTGCGCCGCTTCCTGTGTGAGGCAGGGTCGTACTCTGCGGATGTTGTAGAGCATGAACCTACAGGAACGGGCCACCGCCTTGATGTTAGTTGAGAACGACAGGGTGTTGTCCAGGATCACGCCAAGGTTCTTGGCGCTCTGGGAGGAGGACACAATGGAGTTGTCAACCGTGATGGCGAGATCATGGAACGGGCAGTCCTTCCCCGGGAGGAAGAGCAGCTCCGTCTTGCCGAGGTTCAGCTTGAGGTGGTGATCCGTCATCCACACTGATATGTCTGCCAGACATGCAGAGATGCGATTCGCCACCTGGTCATCAGAAGGGGGAAAGGAGAAGATTAATTGTGTGTCGTCTGCATAGCAATGATAAGAGAGACCATGTGAGGTTATGACAGAGCCAAGTGACTTGGTGTATAGCGAGAATAGGAGAGGGCCAAGAACAGAGCCCTGGGGGACACCAGTGGTGAGAGCGCGTGGTGAGGAGACAGATTCTCGCCACGCCACCTGGTAGGAGCGACCTGTCAGGTAGGACGCAATCCAAGCGTGGGCCGCGCCGGGAGATGCCCAACTCGGAGAGGGTGGAGAGGAGGATCTGATGGTTCACAGTATCGAAGGCAGCCGATAGATCTAGAAGGATGAGAGCAGAGGAGAGAGAGTTAGCTTTAGCAGTGCGGAGCGCCTCCGTGATACAGAGGAGAGCAGTCTCAGTTGAATGACTAGTCTTGAAACCTGACTGATTTGGATCAAGAAGGTCATTCAGAGAGAGATAGCGGGAGAGCTGGCCAAGGACAGCACGTTCAAGAGTTTTGGAGAGAAAAGAAAGAAGGGATACTGGTCTGTAATTGTTGACATCGGAGGGATCGAGTGTAGGTTTTTTCAGAAGGGGTGCAACTCTCGCTCTCTTGAAGACGGAAGGGACGTAGCCAACGGTCAGGGATGAGTTGATGAGCGAGGTGAGGTAAGGGAGAAGGTCTCCGGAAATGGTCTGGAGAAGAGAGGAGGGGATAGGGTCAAGCGGGCAGGTTGTTGGGTGGCCGGCCGTCACAAGACGCGAGATTTCATCTGGAGAGAGAGGGAGAAAGAGGTCAGAGCACAGGGTAGGGCAGTGTGAGCAGAACCAGCAGTGTCGTTTGACTTAGCAAACGAGGATCGGATGTCGTCGACCTTCTTTTCAAAATGGTTGACGAAGTCATCTGCAGAGAGGGAGGAGGGGGGAGGGGCGGAGGATTCAGGAGGGAGGAGAAGGTGGCAAAGAGCTTCCTAGGGTTAGAGGCAGCAGCTTGGAATTTAGCGTGGTAGAAAGTGGCTTTAGCAGCAGAGACAGAGGAGGAAAATGTAGAGAGGAGGGAGTGAAAGGATGCCAGGTCCGCAGGGAGGCGAGTTTTCCTCCATTTCCGCTCGGCTGCCCGGAGCCCTGTTCTGTGAGCTCGCAATGAGTCATCGAGCCACGGAGCGGGAGGGGAGGACCGAGCCGGCCTGGAGGATAGGGGACATAGAGAGTCAAGGGATGCAGAGAGGGAGGAGAGGAGGGTTGAGGAGGCAGAATCAGGAGATAGGTGGGAGAAGGTTTGAGCGGAGGGAAGAGATGATAGGATGGAAGAGGAGAGAGTAGCGGGGGAGAGAGAGCGAAGGTTGGGACGGCGCGATACCATCCGAGTAGGGGCAGTGTGGGAGGTGTTGGATGAGAGCGAGAGGGAAAAGGATACAAGGCAGTGGTCGGAGACTTGGAGGGGAGTTGCAATGAGGTTAGTGGAAGAACAGCATCTAGTAAAGATGAGGTCGAGCGTATTGCCTGCCTTGTGAGTAGGGGGGAAGGTGAGAGGGTGAGGTCAAAAGAGGAGAGGAGTGGAAAGAAGGAGGCAGAGAGGAAAGAGTCAAAGGTAGACGTGGGGAGGTTAAAGTCGCCCAGAACTGTGAGAGGTGAGCCGTCCTCAGGAAAGGAGCTTATCAAGGCATCAAGCTCATTGATGAACTCTCCGAGGAACCTGGAGGGCGATAAATGATAAGGATGTTAAGCTTGAAAGGGCTAGTAACTGTGACAGCATGGAATTCAAAGGAGGCGATAGACAGATGGGTAAGGGGAGAAAGAGAGAATGACCACTTGGGAGAGATGAGGATCCCGGTGCCACCACCCCGCTGACCAGACGCTCTCGGGGTGTGCGAGAACACGTGGGCGGACGAAGAGAGAGCAGTAGGAGTAGCAGTGTTGTCTGTGGTGATCCATGTTTCCGTCAGGGCCAAGAAGTCGAGGGACTGGAGGGAGGCATGGGCTGAGATGAACTCTGCCTTGTTGACCGCAGATTGGCAGTTCCAGAGGCTACCGGAGACCTGGAACTCCACGTGGGTCGTGCGCGCTGGGACCACCAGAGTAGGGTGGCCGCGGCCACGCGGTGAGGAGCGTTTGTATGGTCTGTGCAGAGAGGAGAGAACAGGGATAAACCGACACATAGTTGACAGGCTACAGAAGAGGCTACGCTAATGCAAAGGAGATTGGAATGACAAGTGGACTACACGTCTCGAATGTTCAGAAAGTTAAGCTACGTAGCAAGAATCTTATTGACTAAAATGATTAAAATGATACAGTACTGCTGAAGTAGGCTAGCTGGCAGTGGCTGCGTTGTTGACACTACACTAATCAAGTCGTTCCGTTGAGTGTAATAGTTTCTGCAGTGTTGCTATTCGGGGGCTAGCAGGCTAGCTATCAGTGTTGTTTACGTTACGTTGCGTTAAAAGAACGACAATAGATGGCTAGCGAACCTAGAAAATCGCTCTAGACTACACAATTATCTTTGATACAAAGACGGCTATGTAGCTAGCTAAGTAGCTAGCTACGATCAAACAAATCAAACCGTTGTACTGTAATGAAAATGAAGTGAAAATGTGATACAACCTGTGAATGCGACCGGGTAGTTGAGTTCTATACAGAAGACGTTGGCTAGCGTTGGCTAGCTGTTGGCTAGCTAGCAGAGTCACCTACGTTAAGGACGACAAATAGCTGGCTAGCTAACCTCGGTAAATTAAGATAATCACTCTAAGACTACACACTCTAAACCTAAACAACACAATTATCTTGGATACGATGATACGATGATACGAAGACAGCAAAGACAGCTATGTAGCTAGCTAACACTAAACTAATCAAGTCGTTCAGTTGAGTGTAACAGTTTCTCCAGTGCAGCTAATCAGTGGACGTTAGCTAGCTGGCTAGTGAAGACTACGTTAGGACGGCGAAATACGATAATTACGCAATTATCTTTGATACAAAGACGGCTATGTAGCTAGCTGAGAAGAAATTGCTAAGATAAGACAAATCAAACCGTTGTGATGTCTTGTGATAAATTACATAAAATCCTTGAATGTTACCAAAATTCTGGTCGTTTACTGGGAAACTTAGAAAGTTTCCAGTAATATACAACTGCAACTCTAGGTCTGTCCCATCTTATTCTCCCTGAAGGGGTGTGTTTGGACTGTGGATAGGTAACACAGAGGGTTATGCTATAGAACCAAAGGACAGGTTTCGAATATACCCGGTTGAAAATTATATCATGTCACATTATTAAACTGTATAATATAATTTAAAGTCCAGTTCTATTGTTTTGAATGTAGACTTCACATAGGCACATATCCTGAAGATCACTGATATGCATGTGGTGGTGAATGCAGGCAGAGGGCAGACATTCAGAAACGTGAAAATTGTGCAGAATATAAGAGGAATATAAAGCAATGGATCAAGAGCACCATGCTGCAATTGAGACACCCTCACTGCAGTCTGCACCTTTTCCACTATTTCCAGGCCAATTGATTTATTTCACATTATTAATGAACTTTGCTGCAGCTCCACTTGTCAGGCTTGGCCTGTGGGGGTCAATAACGAGAGGAAACTTGATGTTAGTGGATCCGGCTTAAGTGATTCTGTCTCGCTAACGATTCAATATATCAGGACAAATGTCAGCCCCTTTTAATATGTTGATTCACCGTGCCTCATCTGCATAAGCGCTGGGCTTGGCGAGATCCCGAGCTCGCCTCAGCCTGGCCAGGAGATGTATAATGGCAGGCTGAGAATTCCTCCAGCTTTCGGTAAATATTTGATTGAACAGGTATAGACGGCTGAATGGGATAGACGGCTAGTACAGAATAAATAAACCTTCTTCCTGATGGGTCTCTAAATGCCACTCTTTGAGATCTGTCTGGGATACTGAATTTGACCCCTTTGTTGAGAATTGGTTCAATGTCCCAGGTGATGTACATTGTTTATACATAAAGTGCATGTATAAAGTAATTTGAATAAATCGTATCCAATCTAATCACTGTATCCATATTATGCAGCGCTGAATAACTTGCAAGATATTGAAAACTCTTAGGAATGTGTTTACAACAAATGCACCCGCTGTTCTGATTTCAGGGTAGTCTTATCCACATTTAGATACATTTTAGAAGCCCAACGCAGAACATCTTCGATACACGTTGTTCATGATGTCAGAAAGGGAATAGACCTCTTCCTGGGATCGTCATTGTGTGTAACTGTTATAAACCAAAGTTCTATGACCGAAGAGAAGTCATAAACTGGCTATAAATGTTGATTGATGTGTGTTTTCTCCAGTATGCACTTAAAATAAAGGTATCATCATGAGGTGAACATACCAAACTATAAGCTCTCTTGGTGTCCCTGTCCTTTATAGATTTTATAACTAAAGTAAATCTAAGAAGCAAGTCTTTCTGCAAAAATTGACTGATGGGAGACTGATGACTAAGGTAGGTAGTGTACTGGTATGTTGTAATTTAGCATGTGCTCTTATCCAGAGCAACTTACAGTTAGTGCATTCATCTTAAGATAGCTGGTGGGACAACCACATATCACAGGCTTAGTAATGACACTTTTCCTCAACAAAGTAGCTACATATCATCAAAGTCAGAGCTAGAAATTGGGTGAGGGGTAAACTGCAAGGAAATTATTGGTTCAGGAAATTATTATTTATTTTTTGCAGGGGGAAGGGGTTGGGGGGTTTGAGGTGAGGAGTGGGCTTATCTAAGATATGGGTGGGAGGGCCAAGAGACCAGAAGTGGCAGAACGGAGTGCTCAGGTTGGGGTGTAGGGTTGAGGATAGCCTGAAGGTAGGGAGGGGAAGTTCCTCTTGCTGCTCTGTAATGGGGAGGTATAGGGTTTGGATTCATGTGTGAGCAGCAGGCAGGGTGGGGGAGGCATGTAAACACTTAGGGTGACTAAACTGCTGGCTCTAGTTTTCTGGCCCGTAGGAGAAATCAGTACGATGGATCGGTGGAGAGAGATTTAGTTGCAGGTGGCAGAGGTCGGTGGATTGTGTATTCTGTGCAGTCAATAATAAAGTTAGGACTTATGCCTGCTGAAAGTTAATGAGCAATCACAAGGACCTTGGAAAGTCATTTGCATCTGGGGATCAGCTTCTCACTTTGGCTGGAAAAGGGCCCAGGGGACATGGAATCATTTCCATACTGCAGTGGCTGAAGAACAGGGAAAAATACTAATCCTCACCGGCGAACACATTGTTCTAACAACAGATACGTTGGACAGTTACACATTTTTCTAACAACAGATATGTTGGACAGTTACTCGTTGTTCTAACAAGGGGTAAAATGAACAATACTGTATATTACTTCTCAATACAAATTTAGAACACATATGTAAAACTACTGATTTTGCCACGACTTCCGCCGAAGTTGGTCCCTCGCTTTGTCCAGGCGTTCGGCGGTCGAAGTCACCGACTTTCTAGCCATTGCTGATCCTCTTTTCATTTTCCTTTGGTTTTGTCTAGTCTTGTATCACACCTGGTTCCAATCCCATTCATTACATGTTGTGTATTTAACCCTCTGTTCCCCCTCATTGTCCTTGTCAGTAATTGTTTTGTTTGTAAGCATTGTGCAAGATTTGTTCTGGTGTGCGACGGGTTTTGCATCCACTTGCATTATTTTCTATATTTTGGCTTTCTGAGTTTTTGAGCGCTTATTAAACTGCTCCGTTTATACCAAGTTCGATCTCCTGCGCCTGACTTCCCTGCCACCAGCACGCACCCTTACAGATTTGGACTTACATTTAGTTTACATTTATTTTACATTTAACCAATGGTAGATTTACATTTTGCTTCCCATGTAGCAATTTTAGCATATTATACAGTAATTCTTGGGAAATAGTTATAAGAATCGCTGTTTAAACATACCTTTTTTCACTTTCCTTTTGTTCTATATTAAATGAAAACTATCATACCAGCTTGGGTAAACTGAGCCTTGGAACATAGTGAATCTCACTATGTTCCCTGTTTTGTTCTTGTCTTTGTTCTGCCATCAGAGTGGCTGCTGAGGCGGAACCCCAGTCAGGAAGAGGTAGAGCAGTCCATCAGAATATTCAGCGCGTCCTTGAAGTCAACAACCATGGGCGTGCATGCATGGGGGATTTACTTTCTCACAAGGTCACAGTCGGCCACACCACACTGGCCATGTAATCATCCAACCTCACTTCTTCCACATCCACGGCTATGAAGCTGTAATCTGTCTGTCCAGCAGCTCAGCTCGCCATGGGTCAGTGGTGGGATGCTGCCCCATGTTTCGGGTCCTTGTAGCGAGGGGGACTTTGGCCATGCAGGTATGTATACTGAGCCCCTCGTATAATATCATGCTCCCCCTGGGTATCTGTCTGTAGCAGTGACAGGTCCTACACACATAGTACACAGTAGCCACAGACTGATCGCTGTCTCAACTGAATTAAACACAATGCTAACAAAATAAGTTGTTCATCATATTCTCATCTACTCAACTTCACACAGCACAGTAAAAGTATTGTTATACATTATTAAACTAAAACATTTACCGATAGTTGGTTTCAATCAAATCATTTCACAATCAGATAAATTCATTGTTAGGTGACTATCAAAATGAATGTCCAGACCTCTACTACCAAAAAGTTAGAATCTCTTTCCCTGGTCTCTGAATAACTTTGCGTTGCAGGGTTCCTTGAAGGGTTCTTGGGTGAGAAATTGAAGCATATAGTTAAAGTAGGCAGTGGGAAACACATTTCATTACTTTGCTTGGTGACATTTGTTCCCGACATTACAAAGCGGTAATGGGAGATCTGGGCCAGAAACAGATTGCTCCACTACTCACATCCAACAGGTCTCATTTTAACGCACCACACTGCTTTGTTACAGTCAAGTATGAGGGTCTTTTTCCTCCTACTATTTTTAAGATATTTTTATAGTGAGAGTAGATGCTACACTGTTCTGACAAGAGACAAATGTTTCATTCAAATGTTCCTTTCGCATATTGTGAAAGAAGTAATGAATTCCAACGCCACCGCAGGCCCGGTTCACTGTGTCAACGCCTGAGACGTGGAACCTCCGCTGCACAGCAGCAAAATTACATTTAATGTTCCATTCGCCACGGGAAAGGTGCATAAATCAAGGCTTTTGATTTGCATGGACTGTGGTGAACAACCCCATCCCATGCAGAAATAAACCAGGGCTGCAATATGATGTCAGGGAAAGAACAATGCAATCTCAGGCTTCCTAATAAAAGTAAGCAAGAGGCTGGGGGCGTTTAATTTGGACTTGTATTATGTTGCTCTGATGTCAAGTATATTATTAAAAACCCAGCTTCCACCCTCCTCTTTTCATTTTAGAAAGGAAAGCCATTTCAAAAAATATATATTTCCTGCTGTGTTTTAATACCGACACAGTAAACAATACAAATGAAAGTTTTGTCAGATGAATAAAGCCATATGGAATGTATTTATATCAGAAACAAACAGGTACTACTTTATTTTATTGAACAGAACAGAACAAGTCATTCCTGTACAGGGTGTAGCCTAATAAAATCACTAGCTTGTATATAAAATCATAAAAACCTCAATGGTGATTACCTTTAATTTCACCTTAAATACTTTACAATATATTGCAGGCATAGTATTTGTTCTGGTAGTTGTGCTTCGGACTCAAATGGACTGCATCCATTTTTATTGATCTATCTCAATGGGAAATTAGTACAACTATTCCTTCAGAAAAAATACAATTGCACAAATAGCTTTGAATGGCTTTGACTTCTCTTTGTCCTGGGGTTGAGGAGGGAGGCAGTGGAGGCCAATGCAGGAGAAGAAGATAAGCATTAGAGTACAATGAGATGATATTACTGTCAGAGAGCTCCAATAGCCAAAGCTTCAGAGCTTAAACTCTAATAACGTTAGTTGAGGGGGCTGCTCAATCGGGGATTCACTTTCCAATCCCCACTGTAGCAAATGTTATTCAATTGGTCTGAATACCTTTCTGTTTATTTAATAATCATCAGTACAAGGACAGAATACTGACCGAGGATCAGGAAGCAAGACAGGCAGGAAAGAGAATACAGTAAACTATGTGGTGCTCAGCAATTTCCTATTAATGAGCCAACAGCTGCCTTGAATTTGATCTTGTGTCATGCCTTCCCTCTCCCAAAGCCACTACATGCATATAAACACACACATGAACTCAAGCACACACACAGACACACATAAGCCCATCATTGACGTTTCCTCCTCCAGTAAGACAATGGGTCATTCAAAATAGGTCTCATTGGAAATCAGGCACACACACACACACACACACACACACACACACACACACACACACACACACACACACACACACACACACACACACACACACACACACACACACACACACACACACACACACACACACACACACACACACACACACACACACACACACACACACACACACACACACACACACACACACACACACACACGCAAGCACATAGGTCTGAAGTCCCATTAGGACTGATCGATACCCAGTGAATTAGAGTGCTGCTGATCAGATTAACTCCCCATTCTTTTATACCATCCCTTATTTAAGAAGCATAATGATAAAATATCCCACTTTCTTTTTCTGTACTCCTTCCAAATGAAATATAGACATCCTGGTTTGTATTTACTTGGCATTAAATTAATCCTGCCTGGGAATTCCAGTATGCTGTTTAAAAGACCTGAACACTCTACCTTATATGTTTTCACTAATAGTTTTCTCTTTGAAGATCCCAGGGTTGAACTCTATGCATTGATAGGCCTTAACTCTTCATTCACAGTACAGACTTCAGCCCTATAAATAGACATACAATACAGGGTATCCTCCTCCGATCCCTGAGAATTCTCCTCAGAACCCTGACCTCTGGCCTGTGACCTATGAACCCTGAAAGGAGAAGGGCTGGGATCATGCAGGTTATTGAAATGATTTGGATCTACTCTAAATCATTTTTTTCTCCTCTCTGTTTTAATACCAGAGGAGAGGAGGAGGGGTAGAGGGAGAGGAGTAGGAGAGGTAGAGGAAAGGTAGATGAGTTGTAGTCGAGAGTTAGAGGAGAGTAGAGGAGTGGTAGAGGAGAGATAGAGGAGAGGAGGAGGAGGAAAGGAGGTGGAGAGGAAAAGAAGAGGTAGAGGAGAGGATGTGGAGGAGGAGAAGTAGTAGAAGAGAGGTAGGGGAAAGATTGTGAAGAGGAGGAGAGGTAGAGGAGAGGTTGAGAAGAGGGAGAGGAGAGGAGAGGAGAGGAGAGGAGAGGAGAGGAGAGGAGAGGAGAGGAGGGAGAGGAGAGGAGAGGAGAGGAGGAGAGGAGAGGAGAGGAGAGGAGAGGAGAGGAGAGGAGAGGAGAGGAGAGGAGAGGAGAGGAGAGGAGAGGTAGAGGAAAGGTTGTGAAGGGGAGGTAGGGAGAGGTAGAGGAGAGGGGAGGTAGAGAAGTTGAGAGGGAGAGAAGAGGTAAAGGAGATGTTGGGGAGAGGAGATGAGAGGGAGAGGAAAAGAAGAGGAGAGGTAGATGAGAGGAAAAAAGTATCTAAAACCAAAAAAGGGTTATTCGGCTGTCCCCATAGGAGAACCCTTTGAAGAATCCCTTTTTGTTCCAGGTAGAACCCTTTTGGTTCTAGGTAGGAACCCTTTTGACAGAGGGTTCTACATGGAACAAATAAGGGTTATCTTATGCGGGCAGCCGCAGGACCCTTCTTAAACCCTTTTTTCTAAGAGTGTGGAGGAGAAGTAGAGGAAAGGAATACAAAAGGGAGAGGAGAGGAGAGGAGAGGAGAGGAGAGGAGAGGAGAGGAGAGGAGAGGAGAGGAGAGGAGAGGAGAGGAGAGGAGAGGAGAGGAGAGGAGAGGAGAGGAGAGGAGAGGAGAGGAGAGGAGAGGAGAGGTAGAGGAAAGGTTGTGAAGGGGAGGTAGGGAGAGGTAGAGGAGAGGGGAGGTAGAGAAGTCATGGCATGAGGGACGAGACAGGATGTAGAAGAGCACACCAAGTCCTCCCAAGTCATGATGGGATTAGTGGCCTGACTATAGAGCGATATTGCAGCAGCCCCAGATAGAGAGGTTCAGGTGTAGCGGCTCACCCCTGTAGTTAAAGAGATTATAAACAATGAAGATAATCTAAAGAAAAGTCCACTCCACGGCCATGATGAAAAGTCTGCATATTTTTTGAACAAATTCCTAGAAAAGGCATTTTATTGTATAAGACTACAGTATCCCGGCAGCGTGTACAGGTGACCACGCTCTCGCCATCTGATCCCCTGCCTGCACCCCTCCGCTCCGCAAACTTAATAAAACAGATCAGGGATGATAGGCTTTTATATTAAAAGCCATATATTCTGATTAATTCTACTTTTTCCTAAAGTTGATATTCCAGGAAAAAGACAGAGGAAGAAAGAGGGGACAAAATATATCCTGTGTGTAAAGAAACAGAGAGAGTTTGGTCTGTGGTAACCTGTTATTATCAGTTCAATTGGAAAATAAAAATGTTATGATCAGAACATTGATTCAATGTTTATGTAGACGTACTCAGACAACAACACGGTGGAGGTATTTCCGGCTACTTTGAGCTTGTCTGAAAACCCTCAGCAGTATTGTTAGATGGCTTTTGCCTGAGTTAAAACCTGCAGCTGCTTCTCTGATGATGTGTCCACAGTTTATGGCAAACTCTTAATTTGGGATGAACAGCAATCAAAGTGAATAATTTACACTGTTGTTTTTATGGCTCAGCGGAGAACCATGTTTTTGGGTCACGTTTATGAGGGATGGAGGGAAGGAGGAAGTTCCAGGCATTGTGAAACTGGGAGGCCATCTGTGCCTTTCTCTGCTCTGCGAAATAATAACTGTTAATGGCCATATGTCTCCACACACACAAACAGGCCTGCAACACTGTGACCGATCACACTGCATACACATGAACAGGATCTACCAACACACAATATATATTTTTTTTGTAATTTAGCACAGTCGTTCCCAAACTATGGGGTGAGCCAGAGGGGTCAGCAGTCCGGCTTTCAACTTACTCTTGAAAGTTGTAATAGTAGAGTGCACAAGGTGCAATTTAGAAATTGGGTATTGCATCATCAGTTTTCCTCTTGGCATGTCAGTCATTGCATACCTTAGAGAGCTATTTATAACTTTTCATAAATATCTAGATCAACTATTCTGTCAGCTAATGTTTTTTAGCTAAGTTTTTTTAGCCCATAGATTTTGTAGTAATGTTCAATTCACTCAAATATCACATGAATACACACACACACGCACGCACGCACGCACGCACACACACACACAAAACACACACACACACACACATTCTGCTCAGGGATTTTGTCATTTCAGTTATAAAAGATAACATACAGTACATTCAGAAACTATTCAGACCGCTTGACTTTTTCCACATTTTGTTACGTTACAGCCTTATTCTAAAATGTGTTTTCGAATTGTTTTCATTCATCAATCTACACACAATACCCCATAATGACAATGCAAAAACTGTTTTTAAACTGAAATATCACATGTACATACAGTACCAGTCAAAAGCTTGGACACACCTACTCATTCCAGGATTTTTCATTAATCTTATTATTTAATATGTTGTAGAATAATAGTGAAGACATCAAAACTATGAAATAACACATATGGAATCATGTTATAACCAAATACATAAACAAATCAAGACATCATTTATATTTTAGATTCTTCAAAGTAGCCACCCTTTACCTTGATGACAGCTTTGCACACTCTTGGCATTCTCTCTCTTCATGAGGTAGTCACCTGGAATGCATTTCAATTAACATGTGCCTTGTTAAAAGATCATTTGTGGAATTTTTTGTGTTGTGACAAGGTGGGGGACATTCCTCATGAAGCTGGTTGAGAGAATGCCAAGAGTGTGCAAAGGGTGTCTAAGGGTGACTACTTTGAAAAATGTAAAAAAGGTTTAACACTTTGTTAGTTACTACATGATTCCACATGTTATTTCACAGTGTTGATGTCTTCACTATTATTCTACAATGTAGAAAATAGTACAAAAAATGAAAGAGAAACCCTTGAATGAGTAGGTGTGTCCAAACATTTGACTGGTACTGTAAGTAATTCAGACTCTTTACTCAGTACATTGTTGAAGCACCTTTGGCAGCGATTACAGTCTTGAGTCTTCTTGGGTATGACACTACAAGTTTGGCGCATCTTCTCCCATTCTTCTCTGCAGATCCAGGTTTCCTCTAGATGTGACGCTTGGCATTCAGGCCAATCTGGGTTTTATCAAACCAGAGATTCTTGTTTCTCATGGTCTGAGAGTCCTTTCGGTGCCTTTTGACAAACTCCAAGTGGACTGGCGTGCCTTCTACTGAGGAGTGGCTTCTGTCTGGCCACTCTACCATGAAGGACTGATTGGTGGAGTGCTGCATTGCTGCATAGAAGGTTGTCCTTCTGGAGGGTTCTCCCATCTCCACAGAGGAACTCTAGAGCTCTGTCAGAGTAACCATCGGGTTCTTGGTCACCTCCCTGAACAAGGGCCTTCTCCGCCGTTTGCTCAGTTTGGCCGGGCTGCCAGCTCTAATAATGATGTAAATAAGGTATTTCTGTTTATTATTGTTAATCAATTTGCAAACATTTCTAAAAACCTGTTTTCAGCAGCTGGTAGCCTAGTGGTTAGAGCATTGGGCCAGTAACCAAAAGCTTCTAATCTAATCCCCAAGCTGACAAGGTAAAAATCTGTCGTTCTGCCCCTGAGAAAGGCAGTTAACCCACTGTTCCCCGGTCGCTGAAGACGTGGAGGTCGATTAAGGCAGCCCCCCGCACCTCTCTGATTCAGAGGTGTTGGGTTAAATGCAGAAGACATATTTCAGTTGAAAACATTCAGTTGTACAGCTGACTAGGTATCCCCCTTTCACTTAGTCATTATGGGGTGTTGTGTGTATACTGATGAGGGAAAACATAAATGTAATCAATTTTAGAATGAGGCTGTAACATAACAAAATGTTGAAAAAGTCAAGGCGTTTGAATACTTTCCGAATGCACTGTATGTGTGCGTCTGCATGTTACTGTGAGTGTGTGTGTGTTGGCACGTGTCTGGGAGCGTGTGTGTAGGGCAAATTCAGGACAAGGTGGACTGTGAGAAAAATACACAACCTTACACACCAGCAATTCAAATTAATTCTAATGCAGAGCCATAAGAAATTCCTTTACCAATGAGCCTGAGGACCTCGTCAAGTCGTAGATGGAAAAGTGCACAGAAGGACAGAGGGGAGAAGAAATAAGCAGGCGCTGAAAAAACTTCCCTGGATTTGCAACTTGCAAATAAAAAAGCAAAGCAATCAATCATGCTGGAAGACTCTCATTCCTGGCTAGCTCTTCTGGGGAGCAACGGAATGAAATCAGACAAGACTAGAATATGCAAAGTAGCTCGCTCTTTCAGGAGGGCTGTGTGTTGAAGGGAGTTGTGGGGGATGGGGGGTCACTAAAAAAGACAAATGAGCATTCCAGGAGAAGACATGGAGGCCTGTTAAAAGTTTACTGTCACAAACACTAATTAATCACCCACCCATCCAGTGGCTATTAATCATATATTAATGAGATAGTCTCTTTACTTTGGCCTGTCCAGGCCCCCCCCCCCTCAGCCCCGTGTCCCCTGGAAGCCACATTGGACAGAAAGCATCCAATACTTGTTCCTGACAGACATTTGCATTGAAAGGAAAAGCAAATAGCGAGGACATTTAAACAGTCCATTTTTCAGCCTGTAGTTCTGGAGACATTCAATCACGCAGAAAGCCTTGTGGAGATGTTCTATGTCTCCTTTAGAGGAGAGAATGAAATACAGAATAAAGGAATGCTACATAGGGATATATTGTGTCTTAATTTTATATTTAACCCGTTTATTTATTTTTCGTTGAAAATGTGAAAGTGACAAGTCTGAAATGGACTTGACAGATTATTTAGAGTGAAGACTTTTTGATTGGTGAATTTTCACCTTAAAATACATTTAGTGATGCCAAATGAAACCTCATGCTTGAATCAACCTTGGTATTCCCATTGCTTTCAAGATATTGATTGGGCTGCTACATTAATAGAGTGCTTTGAACATAGGTTGCCAATCTGGTGTAGTTATTTGATTTCTTTCAGCCAGCTGGAGCTTGGTTCACTTCACAGAAATGTGCAATGTGCATAAGAGGACGTTTCTATTTGCCAGAGAAAAGCAAATGGTTCTAAATACCATGTAATAGCTCACGTTTCAGTTTTTGTCATTATCATTTCCCCTCTAAATCATGATTGAAAAAGAATAACAAAATCAGTTATTTAACATAATAGTATGTCGGCCTAGTGCCTACTGTTTTTACAGTTCTCTGCAGAGTCATTCTCATATTTTATTTGACAGGGGGGAAAAGGATGTACAGTGCATACAGAAAGTATTCAGATGCCTTGACTTTTTCCACATTTTATTACGTTACAGCCTTATTCTAAAATGGATTAAATGAATGAAAAATATCAGCAATCGACACACAATACCCCATAATGACAAAGCAAAAAAATGTTTTTAGAATTTTTTGCAAAAATTGATTAAAATGGATTAAATCTAAAAAACAGAAATACCTTATTCCCATAAGTATTCAGACCCTTTGCTATGAGACTCAAAATTAAGCTCATGTGCATTCTGTTTCTATTGATCCTCCTTGAGATGTTTCTACAACTTCATTGGAGTTCACCTGAGGTAAATTCAATTGATTGGACATGATTTGGAAAGGCACACATCTGTCTATATGAGGTCCCACAGTTGACAGTGCATGTCAGAGCAAAAAACCAAGCCATGAAGTTGAAGGAATTGTCCGTTGAGCTCCAAGACAGGATTGTGTCGAGGCACAGATCTGGGGAAGGGTACCAAATTTTTTGCGGCATTGAAGGTCCCCAAGAACACAGCAGCCTCCATCATTCTTAAATGGAAGAAGTTTGGAACCACCAAGACACTTCCTAGAGCTTGCCAACCAGCCAAACTGAGCAATCGGCTGAGAAGGGCCTTGGTCAGAAAGGTGACCAAGAACCCGATGGTCACTCTGACAGAGCTCTAAAGTTCCCCTGCGGAGATGGGAGAACCTTTCAGAAGGACAATCATCTTTGCAGCACTCTACCAATAAGGCCTTTATGGTAGAGTGGCCAGACAGAAGCCACTCCTAAAAAGCACATGACAGCCCACTTGGTGTTTGCCAAAGGACTCTCAGACCATGAGAAACAAGAGTCTCTGGTCTGATGAAACCAAGATTGAACTCTTTGGTCTGAATACCAAGGGTCACGTCTGGAGGAAACCCGGCACCATCCCTACGGTGAAGCTTGGTGTTGGCAGCAGCATGCTGTGGGGATGTTTTTCAGCAATAGTCAGGATTGAGGCAAAGATGAATGGAGCAAAGTACAGAGAGATCCTTGATGAAAACCTGCTCCAGAGCGCTCAGGACCTCAGACTGGGGAAAAGGTTCCCCTTCCAACAGGACATGGACCCTAATCACACAGCCAAGACAAGGCAAGTGTAGCTTTGGGACAAGTCTCTGAATGTCCTTGAGTGGCCTAGCCAGAGCCCGGACTTGAACCCGATTGAACATGTCTGTTAAGACGTGAAAATAGCTGTGCAGCAACGCTCCCCATCCAACTTGATAGAACTTGAGAGGATCTGCAGATAGGAATGGGAGAAACTCGCCAAATACAGGTGTGCCCAGCTTGTAGGATCATACCCAAAATGACTCAAGGCTTTAATCTCTGCCAAAGGTGTTTCAACAAAGTACTGAGTAAAGGGTCTGAATACTTATGTAAATGTTATATCACCTTTTTATCCTAATAAATTAGCATGAAGTTTTAAAACCCTGTTTTTGCTTAGCCATTATGCGGTATTGTGTGTAGATTGATGAGGGGGAAAACTATTTTTAATACATTTGAGAATAAGGCTGATATGTAACAAAATGTTATGCAGGTGAATGAGGACCCAAAAGCGACTTGGCGAAAACAGAGTCTTTATTCCAGTAAAGGAAATATGCAATACTCCTAGACAAATCGGAGCGGTAAACAAAGCATAAAAACAATTCCACTCGTAATGACGAGGACAGACTGGAGACTCGACCATAAACTGTAGGTTGCCTCGGGAAGGCACTGACCGTAGCAGACTCAGACACCTGCTCACCACGCAGCATCTGAGGGAAACACGACACGACAGGGCGAGACAAAGACACAGCACGGTGAACAATATACAAGGATCCGACAGGACAGAAACGGAAAACAAGGGAAGAAATAGGGACTCTAATCAGAGGACAAGATAGGGAACAGGTGTGGAAAGATTAGATGATTGATTAGGGGAATAGGAACAGCTGGGAGCAGGAACGGAACGATAGAGAGAAGAGAGAGAGGGAGGGAGAGAGAAAAAAGGGAACGAACCTAAAAAGACCAGCAGGGGAAAACGAACAGAAGGGAAAGCAAAATGACAAGACAATATAAGACAAAACATGACAGTACCCCCCCACTCACCGAGCGCCTCCTGGCGCACTCGAGGAGGAATCCTGGCGGCAACGGAGGAAATCATCAATCAGCGAACGGTCCAGCACGTCCCGAGACGGAACCCAACTCCTCTCCTCAGGACCGTAACCCTCCCAATCCACTAAGTATTGGTGACCCCGTCCCCGAGAACGCATGTCCATGATCCTACGTACCTTGTAAATAGGTGCGCTCTCGACAAGGACGGGAGGGGGAGGGAAGACGAACGGGGGTGCGAAGAAAGGGCTTGACACAGGAGACATGGAAGACAGGATGGACGCGACGAAGATGTCGCGGAAGAAGCAGTCGCACAGCGACAGGATTGACGACCTGGGAGACACGGAACGGACCAATGAACCGCGGAGTCAACTTACGAGAAGCTGTCGTAAGAGGAAGGTTGCGAGTGGAAAGCCACACTCTCTGGCCGCAACAATACCTAGGACTCTTAATCCTACGTTTATTGGCGGCTCTCACAGTCTGTGCCCTGTAACGGCAAAGTGCAGACCTCACCCTCCTCCAGGTGCGCTCACAACGTTGGACAAACGCTTGAGCGGAGGGAACGCTGGACTCGGCAAGCTGGGATGAGAACAGAGGAGGCTGGTAACCCAGACTACTCTGAAACGGAGATAACCCGGTAGCAGACGAAGGAAGCGAGTTGTGAGCGTATTCTGCCCAGGGGAGCTGTTCTGCCCAAGACGCAGGGTTTCTGAAAGAAAGGCTGCGTAGTATGCGACCAATCGTCTGATTGGCCCTCTCTGCTTGACCGTTAGACTGGGGATGAAACCCGGAAGAGAGACTGACGGACGCACCAATCAAACGACAGAACTCCCTCCAAAACTGTGACGTGAATTGCGGGCCTCTGTCTGAAACGGCGTCTAACGGGAGGCCATGAATTCTGAACACATTCTCGATGATGATTTGTGCCGTCTCCTTAGCGGAAGGAAGTTTAGCGAGGGGAATGAAATGTGCCGCCTTAGAGAACCTATCGACAACCGTAAGAATCACAGTCTTCCCCGCAGACAAAGGCAGACCGGTAATGAAGTCTAGGGCGATGTGAGACCATGGTCGAGAAGGAATGGGAAGCGGTCTGAGACGACCGGCAGGAGGAGAGTTACCTGACTTAGTCTGCGCGCAGTCCGAACAAGCAGCCACGAAACGGCGCGTGTCACACTCCTGAGTAGGCCACCAAAAGCGCTGGCGAATAGAAGCAAGAGTACCTCGAACGCCGGGATGACCAGCTAACTTGGCAGCGTGAGCCCACTGAAGAACAGCCAGACGAGTAGAAACAGGAACGAAAAGAAGGTTACTAGGACAAGCGCGCGGCGACGCAGTGTGCGTGAGTGCTTGCTTAACCTGTCTTTCAATTCCCCAGACTGTCAACCCGACAACACGCCCATAAGGAAGAATCCCTCGGGATCAGTAGAAGCCACAGAAGAACTAAAAGACGGGATAAGGCATCAGGCTTGGTGTTCTTACTACCCGGACGGTAAGAAATCACAAACTCGAAACGAGCGAAAAACAACGCCCAACGAGCTTGACGAGCATTAAGTCGTTTGGCAGAACGGATGTACTCAAGGTTCTTATGGTCTGTCCAAACGACAAAAGGAACGGTCGCCCCCTCCAACCACTGTCGCCATTCGCCTAGGGCTAAGCGGATGGTGAGCAGTTCGCGGTTACCCACATCATAGTTGCGTTCAGATGGCGACAGGCGATGAGAAAAATAAGCGCAAGGATGAACCTTATCGTCAGACTGGAAGCGCTGGGATAGAATGGCTCCCACGCCTACCTCTGAAGCGTCAACCTCGACAATGAATTGTCTAGTGACGTCAGGAGTAACGAGGATAGGAGCGGACGTAAAACGTTCTTTTAGAAGATCAAAAGCTCCCTGGGCGGAACCGGACCACTTAAAACACGTCTTGACAGAAGTAAGAGCTGTGAGAGGGGCAGCAACTTGACCGAAATTACGTATGAAACGCCGATAGAAATTAGCGAAACCTAGAAAGCGCTGCAACTCGACACGTGACCTTGGAACGGGCCACTCACTGACAGCTTGGACCTTAGCGGAATCCATCTGAATGCCTTCAGCGGAAATAACAGAACCGAGAAAAGTAACGGAGGAGACATGAAAAGAGCACTTCTCAGCCTTCACGTAGAGACAATTCTCTAAAAGGCGCTGTAGTACACGTCGAACGTGCTGAACATGAATCTCGAGTGACGGTGAAAAAATCAGGATATCGTCAAGGTAGACAAAAACAAAGATGTTCAGCATGTCTCTCAGAACATCATTAACTAATGCCTGAAAAACAGCTGGCGCATTGGCGAGACCAAACGGCAGAACCCGGTACTCAAAATGCCCTAACGGAGTGTTAAACGCCGTTTTCCACTCGTCCCCCTCTCTGATGCGCACGAGATGGTAAGCGTTACGAAGGTCCAACTTAGTAAAGCACCTGGCTCCCTGCAGAATCTCGAAGGCTGATGACATAAGGGGAAGTGGATAACGATTCTTAACCGTTATGTCATTCAGCCCTCGATAATCCACGCAGGGGCGCAGAGTACCGTCCTTCTTCTTAACAAAAAAACCCCGCCCCGGCCGGAGAGGAAGAAGGCACTACGGTACCGGCGTCAAGAGACACAGACAAATAATCCTCGAGAGCCTTACGTTCGGGAGCCGACAGAGAGTATAGTCTACCCCGAGGAGAAGTGGTCCCCGGAAGGAGATCAATACTACAATCATACGACCGGTGAGGAGGAAGGGAGTTGGCTCGGGACCGACTGAAGACCGTGCGCAGATCATGATATTCCTCCGGCACTCCTGTCAAATCGCCAGGTTCCTCCTGAGAAGTGGGGACAGAAGAAACGGGAGGGATAGCAGACATTAAACACTTCACATGACAAGAAACGTTCCAGGATAGGATAGAATTACTAGACCAATTAATAGAAGGATTATGACATACTAGCCATGGATGACCCAAAACAACAGGTGTAAAAGGTGAACGAAAAATCAAAAAAGAAATAGTTTCACTGTGGTTACCAGATACTGTGAGGGTTAAAGGTAGTGTCTCATATCTGATACTGGGAAGATGACTACCATCTAAGGCGAACATGGGCGTAGGCTTGTCTAACTGTCTGAAAGGAATGTCATGTTTCCGAGCCCATGCTTCGTCCATAAAACAACCCTCAGCCCCAGAGTCTATCAAGGCACTGCATGTAGCACCCGAACCGGTCCAGCGTAGATGGACCGACATAGTAGTACATGATCTAGATGGAGAGACCTGAGTAGTAGCACTCACCAGTAGCCCTCCGCTTACTGATGAGCTCTGGCTTTTACTGGACATGAATTGACAAAATGTCCAGCAAGTCCGCAATAGAGACACAGGCGGTTGGTGATCCTCCGTTCCCTCTCCTTAGTCGAGATGCGAATACCTCCCAGCTGCATGGGCTCAGTCTCTGAGCCAGAGGAGGGAGATGGTTGCGATGCGGAGCAGGGAAACACCGTTAACGCGAGCTCTCTTCCACGAGCTTGGTGATGAAGATCTACCCGTCGTTCTATGCGGATGGCGAGAGCAATCAAAGAGTCCACACTGGTAGGAACCTCCCGGGAGAGAATCTCATCTTTAACCACTGCGTGGAGTCCCTCCAGAAAACGAGCGAGCAGCGCCGGCTCGTTCCAGTCACTAGAGGCAGCAAGAGTGCGAAACTCTATAGAGTAATCCGTTATGGATCGATCACCTTGGCATAGGGAAGCCAGGGCCCTAGAAGCCTCCCTACCAAAAACTGAACGGTCAAAAACCCGAATCATCTCCTCTTTAAAGTTCTGGTAATTGTTAGAACAATCAGCCCTTGCCTCCCAGATAGCTGTGCCCCACTCTCGAGCCCGGCCAGTAAGGAGTGATATGACGTAAGCAACCCGAGCTCTCTCTCTAGAGTATGTGTTGGGTTGGAGAGAGAACACAATATCACACTGGGTGAGAAAGGAGCGGCACTCCGTGGGCTGCCCGGAGTAACAAGGTGGGTTATTAACCCTAGGTTCCGGAGGCTCGGCAGACCAGGAAGTAACAGGTGGCACGAGACGAAGACTCTGGAACTGTCCAGAGAGGTCGGAAACCTGAGCGGCCAGGTTCTCCACGGCATGACGAGCAGCAGACAATTCCTGCTCGTGTCTGCCGAGCATGGCTCCTTGGATCTCGACGGCAGTGTTACGAGCGTCTGTAGTCGCTGGGTCCATTCTTCGGTCTGATCCTTCTGTTATGCAGGTGAATGAGGACCCAAAAGCGACTTGGCGAAAACAGAGTCTTTATTCCAGTAAAGGAAATATGCAATACTCCTAGACAAATCGGAGCGGTAAACAAAGCATAAAAACAATTCCACTCGTAATGACGAGGACAGACTGGAGACTCGACCATAAACTGTAGGTTGCCTCGGGAAGGCACTGACCGTAGCAGACTCAGACACCTGCTCACCACGCAGCATCTGAGGGAAACACGACACGACAGGGCGAGACAAAGACACAGCACGGTGAACAATATACAAGGATCCGACAGGACAGAAACGGAAAACAAGGGAAGAAATAGGGACTCTAATCAGAGGACAAGATAGGGAACAGGTGTGGAAAGATTAGATGATTGATTAGGGGAATAGGAACAGCTGGGAGCAGGAACGGAACGATAGAGAGAAGAGAGAGAGGGAGGGAGAGAGAAAAAAGGGAACGAACCTAAAAAGACCAGCAGGGGGAAAACGAACAGAAGGGAAAGCAAAATGACAAGACAATATAAGACAAAACATGACAGTACCCCCCCACTCACCGAGCGCCTCCTGGCGCACTCGAGGAGGAATCCTGGCGGCAACGGAGGAAATCATCAATCAGCGAACGGTCCAGCACGTCCCGAGACGGAACCCAACTCCTCTCCTCAGGACCGTAACCCTCCCAATCCACTAAGTATTGGTGACCCCGTCCCGAGAACGCATGTCCATGATCCTACGTACCTTGTAAATAGGTGCGCTCTCGACAAGGACGGGAGGGGGAGGGAAGACGAACGGGGGTGCGAAGAAAGGGCTTGACACAGGAGACATGGAAGACAGGATGGACGCGACGAAGATGTCGCGGAAGAAGCAGTCGCACAGCGACAGGATTGACGACCTGGGAGACACGGAACGGACCAATGAACCGCGGAGTCAACTTACGAGAAGCTGTCGTAAGAGGAAGGTTGCGAGTGGAAAGCCACACTCTCTGGCCGCAACAATACCTAGGACTCTTAATCCTACGTTTATTGGCGGCTCTCACAGTCTGTGCCCTGTAACGGCAAAGTGCAGACCTCACCCTCCTCCAGGTGCGCTCACAACGTTGGACAAACGCTTGAGCGGAGGGAACGCTGGACTCGGCAAGCTGGGATGAGAACAGAGGAGGCTGGTAACCCAGACTACTCTGAAACGGATATAACCCGGTAGCAGACGAAGGAAGCGAGTTGTGAGCGTATTCTGCCCAGGGGAGCTGTTCTGCCCAAGACGCAGGGTTTCTGAAAGAAAGGCTGCGTAGTATGCGACCAATCGTCTGATTGGCCCTCTCTGCTTGACCGTTAGACTGGGGATGAAACCCGGAAGAGAGACTGACGGACGCACCAATCAAACGACAGAACTCCCTCCAAAACTGTGACGTGAATTGCGGGCCTCTGTCTGAAACGGCGTCTAACGGGAGGCCATGAATTCTGAACACATTCTCGATGATGATTTGTGCCGTCTCCTTAGCGGAAGGAAGTTTAGCGAGGGAATGAAATGTGCCGCCTTAGAGAACCTATCGACAACCGTAAGAATCACAGTCTTCCCCGCAGACAAAGGCAGACCGGTAATGAAGTCTAGGGCGATGTGAGACCATGGTCGAGAAGGAATGGGAAGCGGTCTGAGACGACCGGCAGGAGGAGAGTTACCTGACTTAGTCTGCGCGCAGTCCGAACAAGCAGCCACGAAACGGCGCGTGTCACGCTCCTGAGTAGGCCACCAAAAGCGCTGGCGAATAGAAGCAAGAGTACCTCGAACGCCGGGATGACCAGCTAACTTGGCAGAGTGAGCCCACTGAAGAACAGCCAGACGAGTAGAAACAGGAACGAAAAGAAGGTTACTAGGACAAGCGCGCGGCGACGCAGTGTGCGTGAGTGCTTGCTTAACCTGTCTTTCAATTCCCCAGACTGTCAACCCGACAACACGCCCATAAGGAAGAATCCCCTCGGGATCAGTAGAAGCCACAGAAGAACTAAAAAGACGGGATAAGGCATCAGGCTTGGTGTTCTTTCTACCCGGACGGTAAGAAATCACAAACTCGAAACGAGCGAAAAACAACGCCCAACGAGCTTGACGAGCATTAAGTCGTTTGGCAGAACGGATGTACTCAAGGTTCTTATGGTCTGTCCAAACGACAAAAGGAACGGTCGCCCCCTCCAACCACTGTCGCCATTCGCCTAGGGCTAAGCGGATGGTGAGCAGTTCGCGGTTACCCACATCATAGTTGCGTTCAGATGGCGACAGGCGATGAGAAAAATAAGCGCAAGGATGAACCTTATCGTCAGACTGGAAGCGCTGGGATAGAATGGCTCCCACGCCTACCTCTGAAGCGTCAACCTCGACAATGAATTGTCTAGTGACGTCAGGAGTAACGAGGATAGGAGCGGACGTAAACGTTCTTTTAGAAGATCAAAAGCTCCCTGGGCGGAACCGGACCACTTAAAACACGTCTTGACAGAAGTAAGAGCTGTGAGAGGGGCAGCAACTTGACCGAAATTACGTATGAAACGCCGATAGAAATTAGCGAAACCTAGAAAGCGCTGCAACTCGACACGTGACCTTGGAACGGGCCACTCACTGACAGCTTGGACCTTAGCGGAATCCATCTGAATGCCTTCAGCGGAAATAACAGAACCGAGAAAAGTAACGGAGGAGACATGAAAAGAGCACTTCTCAGCCTTCACGTAGAGACAATTCTCTAAAAGGCGCTGTAGTACACGTCGAACGTGCTGAACATGAATCTCGAGTGACGGTGAAAAAATCAGGATATCGTCAAGGTAGACAAAAACAAAGATGTTCAGCATGTCTCTCAGAACATCATTAACTAATGCCTGAAAAACAGCTGGCGCATTGGCGAGACCAAACGGCAGAACCCGGTACTCAAAATGCCCTAACGGAGTGTTAAACGCCGTTTTCCACTCGTCCCCCTCTCTGATGCGCACGAGATGGTAAGCGTTACGAAGGTCCAACTTAGTAAAGCACCTGGCTCCCTGCAGAATCTCGAAGGCTGATGACATAAGGGGAAGTGGATAACGATTCTTAACCGTTATGTCATTCAGCCCTCGATAATCCACGCAGGGGCGCAGAGTACCGTCCTTCTTCTTAACAAAAAAACCCCCGCCCCGGCCGGAGAGGAAGAAGGCACTACGGTACCGGCGTCAAGAGACACAGACAAATAATCCTCGAGAGCCTTACGTTCGGGAGCCGACAGAGAGTATAGTCTACCCCGAGGAGGAGTGGTCCCCGGAAGGAGATCAATACTACAATCATACGACCGGTGAGGAGGAAGGGAGTTGGCTCGGGACCGACTGAAGACCGTGCGCAGATCATGATATTCCTCCGGCACTCCTGTCAAATCGCCAGGTTCCTCCTGAGAAGTGGGGACAGAAGAAACGGGAGGGATAGCAGACATTAAACACTTCACATGACAAGAAACGTTCCAGGATAGGATAGAATTACTAGACCAATTAATAGAAGGATTATGACATACTAGCCATGGATGACCCAAAACAACAGGTGTAAAAGGTGAACGAAAAATCAAAAAAAAATAGTTTCACTGTGGTTACCAGATACTGTGAGGGTTAAAGGTAGTGTCTCATATCTGATACTGGGAAGATGACTACCATCTAAGGCGAACATGGGCGTAGGCTTGTCTAACTGTCTGAAAGGAATGTCATGTTTCCGAGCCCATGCTTCGTCCATAAAACAACCCTCAGCCCCAGAGTCTATCAAGGCACTGCATGTAGCACCCGAACCGGTCCAGCGTAGATGGACCGACATAGTAGTACATGATCTAGATGGAGAGACCTGAGTAGTAGCACTCACCAGTAGCCCTCCGCTTACTGATGAGCTCTGGCTTTACTGGACATGAATTGACAAAATGTCCAGCAAGTCCGCAATAGAGACACAGGCGGTTGGTGATCCTCCGTTCCCTCTCCTTAGTCGAGATGCGAATACCTCCCAGCTGCATGGGCTCAGTCTCTGAGCCAGAGGAGGGAGATGGTTGCGATGCGGAGCAGGGAAACACCGTTAACGCGAGCTCTCTTCCACGAGCTTGGTGACGAAGATCTACCCGTCGTTCTATGCGGATGGCGAGAGCAATCAAAGAGTCCACACTGGTAGGAACCTCCCGGGAGAGAATCTCATCTTTAACCACTGCGTGGAGTCCCTCCAGAAAACGAGCGAGCAGCGCCGGCTCGTTCCAGTCACTAGAGGCAGCAAGAGTGCGAAACTCTATAGAGTAATCCGTTATGGATCGATCACCTTGGCATAGGGAAGCCAGGGCCCTAGAAGCCTCCCTACCAAAAACTGAACGGTCAAAAACCCGAATCATCTCCTCTTTAAAGTTCTGGTAATTGTTAGAACAATCAGCCCTTGCCTCCCAGATAGCTGTGCCCCACTCTCGAGCCCGGCCAGTAAGGAGTGATATGACGTAAGCAACCCGAGCTCTCTCTCTAGAGTATGTGTTGGGTTGGAGAGAGAACACAATATCACACTGGGTGAGAAAGGAGCGGCACTCCGTGGGCTGCCCGGAGTAACAAGGTGGGTTATTAACCCTAGGTTCCGGAGGCTCGGCAGACCAGGAAGTAACAGGTGGCACGAGACGAAGACTCTGGAACTGTCCAGAGAGGTCGGAAACCTGAGCGGCCAGGTTCTCCACGGCATGACGAGCAGCAGACAATTCCTGCTCGTGTCTGCCGAGCATGGCTCCTTGGATCTCGACGGCAGTGTTACGAGCGTCTGTAGTCGCTGGGTCCATTCTTCGGTCTGATCCTTCTGTTATGCAGGTGAATGAGGACCCAAAAGCGACTTGGCGAAAACAGAGTCTTTATTCCAGTAAAGGAAATATGCAATACTCCTAGACAAATCGGAGCGGTAAACAAAGCATAAAAACAATTCCACTCGTAATGACGAGGACAGACTGGAGACTCGACCATAAACTGTAGGTTGCCTCGGGAAGGCACTGACCGTAGCAGACTCAGACACCTGCTCACCACGCAGCATCTGAGGGAAACACGACACGACAGGGCGAGACAAAGACACAGCACGGTGAACAATATACAAGGATCCGACAGGACAGAAATGGAAAACAAGGGAAGAAATAGGGACTCTAATCAGAGGACAAGATAGGGAACAGGTGTGGAAAGATTAGATGATTGATTAGGGGAATAGGAACAGCTGGGAGCAGGAACGGAACGATAGAGAGAAGAGAGAGAGGGAGGGAGAGAGAAAAAAGGGAACGAACCTAAAAAGACCAGCAGGGGGAAAACGAACAGAAGGGAAAGCAAAATGACAAGACAATATAAGACAAAACATGACACAAAATGTGGAAAAAGTCAAGGGGTCTGAATACTTTCCGAATGCATCATATGTATGATGTACCGTGTACATATTCCAATGCAGATTTAATTGAATTGAGCCCTTAGCTAATCTTCAACAGTGAGGGGAGGGTGCCAGCAGCAGCCATATTGTTTTCTTTCCCATGGAGATTAATAACCTGAGTCCACTGGCTGATTTAGATGCTGTGGGAAATTGCATCCCACCCTGTTGTCTGCCAGTGTCCCTCGTGAAATTATCTTCAATTGTGTAGAATAAAATGTGGTTGGGTTCTGAAAGGCACAAATTAGTCTGGGACAATGCCCCTGACATCCCTAAGCAAGAACTACAGACCATTGAGGCAGTGTGCTGGTATGGGGGGGTTGATATACTGTACTAGGTGTTAGGACGGGGTTGTTTTACAGTAGCCTACCTGATGATGTATTCATTTAATAGGCCTGATTTAAATATTGTTTCAAGTTTTTAATAAATATAGTTGTTGATTTTTTGGAAAACAAGTTTACAGTTATTAGATGTAGACTCAATTGGTAAAGTTCCCCTCCCTTTTCATAACCCAAGGATTCACACAATAAATCATGTATACATCAGAAAGAGGAGGAGAGGCATGTCTTAACACACGAACATGGACTGGGAGCAGGCCTGTCTTCAGAGGCGGGCTGTCTGTGGTTGTAATTGATGCATCATTTACCAGGCAGGCTGCTAAGGCACTAACAGTTATGAGGCTGCCTGCTTTGCTGTAATTACCCAGACTAAGGAACTAGCTAGGTGATTCATGTGTGGCTCTCCAGGCCCAACGTACTTAGCTCTGTTTGGGGTGATTACAATGAAAAAGCCATTAGCTGCCTGTTGTGCTTGTAGATATATAGAAGAGTAAATGTTGTTGATCAAATGGAGTTAAAACAGGGGCGGACTGGGACAAGAATTTGGCCCGGGCATTTTATCCACACCTGCTCACATCACTGCGGCTTCGCCAACTCATTTTCCCCTGGTGTCACTGGTGCCACTAACTTTGTTGGTGGCACCGGCCTATGATTTGGTCAGACAAATCATGAGTAATCATCTTATCTTTCACGCTTGAGTTCCAAATATCTCTAACAGTCACCCCGGGGTGTGTTTTTTTTTTGCGTGATGTCAGAATGCACTCACTGTTCAAAAATGTGATTGTTACACACCAAGAAAGTTAACCCGCGCTGCCCTCAAACCAAGACACACATGGCCTGCAAATTATATATAGGCTATATTTCATCTTGTCAATTTGAAATGATTTTCGATCAAGTTTTATTTTCTGACAACAATTTGAATTGAGGTGTGTTCCACTTCCTCATTAATTCAATAATGAACCAGACAAACTTTTGTCTTTGATGAGAGCCCAAGCACCTCCCCAGTTTTTCCCCAGATCAAGTATGCAGACATTTGCGCAGTCTAGCACAAACTTTTTTCCCCTGGCACATTTTATGGCTGATGCTCGCATTGCCTTCATTGTTGTTTTCCTTACAAATAATATCTTGGATGTGTGCATTCCTATCATACTAAGTACCTTATTTTCTGTATATCGTGTTGTTGTTTCTACTGTAGCATACTGTATGTAGGTAGCATAACTTCTTGCGTCGAGCCATCCCGGATCCGGGATCGTGATTACAGCCTCAAGCTCATTACAATAACGCAACGTTAACTATTCATGAAAATCGCAAATGAAATGAAATGAATCTATTTGCTCTCAAGCTTAGCCTTTTGTTAACAACACTGTCATCTCAGATTTTCAAAATATGCTTCTCAACCATAGCAAACTAGCATTTAGCATTTAGCATTTAGCGTTTAGCATTAGCATTTAGCGTTAGCATTTAGCATTAGCATTTAGCGTTAGCATTAGCAGGCATTATTAGGCAAAAACATTAAAAAACATAAATCATTTACCTTTGAAGAACTTTGGATGTTTTCAATGAGGAGACTCTCAGTTAGATAGCAAATGTTCAGTTTTCCTGAAAGATTAGTTGTGCAGGAGAAATCGGTCCATTTTCTGCATCATGTTTGGCTACCAAAAAAAAACTAAAATTCATTCATCCAAACGCCAAACTTTCTTCCACATTAACTCCATAATATTGACTGAAACATGGTAAACGTTGTTTAGAATCAATCCTCAAGGTGTTTTTCACATATCTCTTCATGATATATCATTCCTGGAAGTCTCCTCTCTGTCTCAATCACATGGATGAATGCGAGCAGCTTGGAGATTACGCAACAATTTCAACAAAGGACACTGGGCGGACCCCTGGTAAATGTAGTCTCTTATGGCCAATCTTCCAATGATATGCCTACAAATACGTCACAATGCTGCAGACAACTTGGAGAAACGATAGAAAGGGCAGGCTAATTCGTGGCGCTTTCACAGCCATATAAGGAGACAATGGAAAACAGAGCCTCAAAAATCCTGCTCATTTCCTGTTTGAAGTTGCATCTTGGTTTTGCCTGTAAGATCAGTTCTGGGGCACCCACAGATAATATCTTTGCAGTTTTGAAAATGTCAGAGTGTTTTCTTTTCAAAGCTGGCAATTATATGCATAGTCGAGCATCTTTTTGTGACAAAATATTGCGCTAAAAACGGGCACGTTTTTTATCCAATAATGAAATAGCGCCCCCTAGCTTCAACTGGTTAAGAGCATTTGGTCAGTAACCGAAAGGTCGCTGGTTCGAATCCCTAAGCCAGCTAGGTGATATATCTGTCGATGTGCCCTTGAGCAAGGCACTTAAATCTAATTGCTCCAAAAGTCGCTCTGAACAAGAGCTTCTGGTCCAATGTTTTATTCATATGTTTTTAAGTACTGGTAACAAATAATGCATTCCGATTATTGTAAAATATTTTTTTGAAGGTACTGATTATGATGAGCTAATGCTATTTGCCAGCTATGTGTGGCACCATGTTTGTTGACACTATACAATGCATTCTGGGTGTCAAGTAAACTTCTGTCAGAACAAAGAAGTTATAACAAAATGAGTTGAGGGATGGTTCACTCATCTTTTCAGTAAACTTTCGGAAGTGAATGAAGGGAAGCATGGGCACAACTTTCACTGGGGAAATTGCATTTTTGTCCCCCCCAGTTTTATAATTGGAGTGTGATACAGAATGAGGCAATGGTGTGCTTTAAAACGATGCGGACGCCTCCGAGCGGTCGGGTAGGCTGTTTGGAGTCTTTATCAAACTGGATCAAATAAAATATATATATATATGTCCCCGCCCCCCCACTTCTATAACCAAAGTTGCGCCCCTGAAGGGAAGTGAATGATGGTAGAGGACACCCCCCTCCCCAGAAAAAACAAACATGGCGGCAAGCACAAACTACCCTTCAAATTGCTTTACATTTTTTGAAAATGTTTTACTCAATTATTTAGATCAATCAGCTCATCCGTGATGTGATGAATTGTAAATAGGAAGTTCTAGTACCTAATTCATATTATGGTTTCTGTCAGCTGAGAGTTAGCTAAATATGAGCGCTTGTGTTAGATCAATCTTTCCTCAGTTAGCGCTAGTGTCACGTTCTGACCTTAGTTCCTTTGTTTTGTCTTTGTTTTAGTATGCTCAGGGCGTGAGTTGGGATGGGCAGTCTATGTTTGTTTTTCTATGTTGGTTTTTGTGTTCAGCCTAGTATGGTTCTCAATCAGAAGCAGGTGTCGTTAGTTGTCTCTAATTGAGAATCACACTTAGGTAGCCTTTTTCCAACTGGGTTTCGTGGGTGTTTATTTCCTGTTTAGTGTTTTGTCATTCACCTTACGGGACTGTTCGTTTGTTGTTTATTGTTTTTGTTCAGTGTTCATTTTGCTTCATTAAATTATGGACACTTACCACGCTGCGTTTTGGTCTTCCGATCCTTCGCGCTACTCCTCCTCAGAAGAGGAGGACGAGGTTTGTGACAGAAACAACCACCACAAAAGGACCAAGCAGCGTGGTAACGGGCAGCAGCAGCAATCGCAGGACTCATGGACATGGAGGAGATTCTGGACGGCAAGGGACCATGGGAAGGGACCATGGGAACAGGCTGGAGAATATCGCCGCCCCAAGGCTGAGCTAGAGGCAGAGAAAGCCGAGAGGTGGTGGTATGAGGAGGCAGCATGGCGGCGTGGCTGTAAGCCCGAGAGGCAGCCCCAATAATGTATTGAGGGGGGGCACACGGGCAGTGTGGCAAAGGCAGGTAGGAGACCTGCGCCAACTTCCCGTGCTTACCGAAGAGAGAGAGAGGGACCGGGCAGGCACCGTGTTATGCCGTGAGGCGCACGGTGTCCCCGGTGCGTGTGCATAGCCCAGTGCGGTACATCCCAGCGCCTCGTATCCACTGGGCTAGAGTGGGCATCGAGCCAGGTGCCATGAAGCCGGCTTTACGCATCTGGTCTCCAGTGCGTCTCCTCGGGCCGGTGTACATGGCACCAGCCTTACGCATGGTGTCCCTGGTTCACCAGTACAGCCCAGTGCGGGCTATTCCACCTCGCCGCACTGGCCTGGCTATGGGGAGCATTCAACCAGGTAAGGTTGGGCAGGCTCGGTGCTCAAGAGCTCCAGTGCGCTTTCCCAGTCCGGTCTGTCCGGTGCCACCTCCACGTATCAGCCCTCCGGTGGCGGCCCCCCGCACCAGGCTGTCTCTCTGTCTTCTCCCTACAGGTGCTCCGGCCTGTCCAGCGCTGTCAGAGCCTTCCTCCTCTCCAGCACTGCCAGAGTCTCCCATCTGTCCTGAGCTGCCAGAATCTCCCGTCTGTCCTGAGCTGCCAGAGTCTCCCGCCTGTCCTGAGCTGCCAGAGTCTCCCGTCTGTCCTGAGCTGCCAGAGCAGCCAGTCTGTCCTGAGCCGTCAGTCAGCCAGGAGCTGCCAGAGCCGTCAGTCAGCCCGGAGCTGCCAGAGCCGTCAGTCAGCCAGGAGCTGCCAGAGCCGTCAGTCAGCATGGAGCTGCCAGAGCCGTCAGTCAGCCAGGAGCTGCCAGAGCTGCCTGTCACGCCGGCGATGCCAGAATCACCCTTTACTCCAGCACTGCCGGATTCTCCCGCCTGTCCGGCGCTGCCGGAGTCTCCCGCCTGTCTGGCGCTGTCGGAGTCTCCTATCCATTCAGGACCCGTGGCGAGGGTCCCAAGTCCGAGGTAGGCGGAGAGGGTCGCCGCTCATAAGAGGCCACGGGGGCAGTTGAGGAGGCGGACAAAAACTATGGTGAAGTGCGGTCCACGTCCTGCGCCAGAGCCGCCACCACGGACAGTCGCCCCCACCCAGACCCTCCCCTATAGGTTCAGGTTTTGCGGCCAGTGGGGGGATACTGTCACGTTCTGACCTTAGTTCCTTTGTTTTGTCTTTGTTTTAGTATGGTCAGGGCGTGAGTTGGGGTGGGCAGTCTATGTTTGTTTTTCTATGTTGGTTTTTGTGTTCCGCCTAGTATGGTTCTCAATCAGAGGCAGGTGTCGTTAGTTGTCTCTGATTGAGAATCATACTTAGGTAGCCTTTTTCCACCTGGGTTTCGTGGGTGTTTATTTCCTGTTTAGTGTTTTGTCATTCACCTTACGGGACTGTTCATTTCCTACACCTGTCGGCTGTTCAAGATCCTACACCTGTACACATTTCTGCGGACAGTATGTTTGAAGTGGTAATCAATGTCTCTGAAGATCAACAGTGGGTCTGTTAATCTACTGTTTTTTGTGTGTCCTAGTTTTTGTATCCCAACAAGTACTTTGTGACTCATTAATAAAATGGTGCTAAATTAACTATGTGCACACTTCACACCTCCCAGATCATCAGTTTCAGACATAATAGGAAATTAGGTGAGAGGTAATAATTACAGTATGTGGTTCAGAGAATTTGAAGACACCGTCTGTACTGTACCTGTAATCTGATGGGCCTATGAGCTCAATGAATATGGACCTATGCACTCAAACCTAACTCTTCTATCCAATATTTCCAACCCAGGGACCAAGAGTCTTGCTCCGTTTGGGTTCAAATGTTGAGGATTTTCCACAAGCAGTAATATCTGTTATTACTGTTAACGTCTAGAGAAAATACGAATGCCTCACTCTTGTTCACTGCAGTTCATAATCCTTAGATTTTTGGAGTGTAAAGAGTTCACGAAGACAGTACTAGTAATGGTCTGAAACCATGGCTCCCCTGGTGGACACATGCTGTTTATTCGCCTTTTAAACATGCGTTGGAGCAGCACAAACACACACAACACACACAGGGAATTTTGTGTAGGAACAACACACAACCTGTTGAGACTCTGGGTTTGTCTTCTGGCCAACATCTTGTGTAGCTAGAAACCCTCAAGATGGCCTACGCCTTCAGGGAGAACAGAGAGATGTGTAGCTAAAAACCCTCAAGATACCCAGCATGTCACACAGACTCTGATGTATCTGTTCTATATTCTGTGAAGAGCTGACGTGAAAGAGCTGATGTGAAGAGCTGATGTGAAAGAGCTGATGTGAAGAGCTGATGTGAAGAGCTGACGTGAAAGAGCTGATGTGAAGGGCTGACGTGAAAGAGCTGATGTGAAAGAGCTGATGTGAAGAGCTGACGTGAAAGAGCTGATGTGAAGAGCTGACGTGAAAGAGCTGATGTGAAAGAGCTGATGTGAAGAGCTGATGTGAAAGAGCTGATGTGAAAGAACTGGTGTGAAAGAGCTGATGTGAAAGACCTGATGTGAAAGAGCTGATGTGAAAGAGCTGATGTGAAGAACTGATGTGAAAGAGCTGATGTGAAGAGCTGATGTGAAGAATTGCTGTGAAGGGCTGATGTGAAGAACTGATGTGAAAGAGCTGATGTGAAGAGCTGATGTGAAGAATTGCTGTGAAGGGCTGATGTGAAGAACTGATGTGAAAGAGCTGATGTGAAGAGCTGATGTGAAGAATTGCTGTGAAGGGCTGATGTGAAGGAGCTGATGTGAAAGAGCTGATGTGAAGTGCTGATGTGAAAGAGCTGATGTGAAGTGCTGATGTGAAGAACTGCTGTGAAGAACTGATGTGACCACTATGAGTAAAACACTCATGCTCTGTCTGACCTTTCTCATCTATCCTGTCTGTACCTCAATTTGCAGAACATTTGTTAATAGAACCCTTCTAATAAAGTGATAAGTGATTGGCCAAAATCAAAAATGGATCGCAGACATTAGGATCCTAATGGGGTGGCAGGTAGCTGGATCGAATCCCCGATCTGACAAGGTACAAATCAGTCATTCTGCCCCTGAGCAAGGCAGTTAACCCACTGTTCCCCGGGCACCGGTGACGTGGATGTTGATTAAGGCAGCCTCCCGCACCGCTCTGATTCAGAGGGGTTGGGTTAAATACGGAAGACACATTTCGGTTGAACGCATTCAGTTGTACAACTGACTAGGTATCTCCCTTCCCCCTTTCCATAATCAACCACTCAGGACAGCCATTGGCATAATCATGGGTGCATGTAGAACCAGAGGTCAAAATAGAATCCCATTTCCATCAATGACCTCCAGACTGTGACACTTGTATCTGTAACAACGGCCCCTGTGATGACATAATAAACATGTGACCCTGTGGCCAGGTTGGTCAGTAGAAGTGTCCTGTAACAGAAAATACACTCTAATTGGTTTGCCTCTCCCATGATGGTTGGAGCCGTGCCTTAAATTGCCCACCAAAAGGAAGTGGAGAGTGCGTCGGAGTGTTTCACATCCCTGTGTAGGTCCGAGCTGATGGGTACACTCATGTCCTTCAGTGCATTACCCAGGGATCACCTGGAGAAGGGTGACACAGATAGATCTCCCTCATATGCCCCATGGGGTGTCTGATAGCGTAAAAGCAAGGTAGCCATGGGAGACCCGTTGACCTCGGGACAAGAGATGGGAGCATGTGTGATGGAGTAGGGGGTTGAGGGTAGAGGACGCTGGGCTGGGATGAAGAGAGCAGTGTAATATATGGGGAGGAGAGAGGACAGTCATCACTGCACTCCTCCTGTCACTTGATCCTCTGTTCAGTCACTGTTGCTTTAATCAAGGACAATGCTTCAAAAGAAAACACTGCCTGCCGCTTCACACAAAGCCCAATTGTGGTATGTGTGTGTGCGAGAAGATATGTGTGGATATCTATCTAAGCTCATTTGTGCACCTACTTGAGCATGTGCATAGCTGTGTGTGTTTGGTGGTGAGCTGGTGCGTCAGTTCAGTGTATGTGTTTGAGTGAGTGTTTGTACATGTGATAGTGTATGTCTGTCAGTTTGTTTATATGGGAACCAGCCAGGCCAGGGCTCGCTGTTCTGGGGGAATAGCAGAAAAAGCAAGGCCCCCTGCGCCTGCAGCAGGAAGGAATGACTTGGTCAGCTCAGCGTTCAGCGCAGACATGTTTGTGGACAGCCCAGAGGAAACTTATGTATGTGTGGTAATGTCAGCGCTAATGTTATGATTGGTTGGGTAGAGGACCTTTGATGACACGCTTAATGAGAGGTCTTAGAGAGCATCCCAGCGGGGAGAGGGGAGACCTCCCACATCAAACACTCTCTCTCACACACCCCTCGTCTCATTCCACACACAGCTCCCTGTTCCCTCTCCTTCCCCTCCTTCCACTGGAAAAATCAGATACATTCTTAAAGCCTCTCACTCCTCTCCTTCCCTTGTGTGGCTTGTGGAATTTCCATTTTCAAGGCAGATTATACTAAATTCAGAACTAATTCCTGCAAGGGAAAATACAAGATAAAAAGCAGAGTTGATGCATGCATTAAAGCCGCACATTTTTGTCCTGTCGGCTGTTTAAAAATCTGTCTGTGTGTTTATGGTTTGTGATGAGAGAGAGAGCGAGAGCCTGAGTGTGTTCCTCTTGAGGAGCAGCTCGTTTCTGAGAGGGCTAATCTCTACTGAGGGATCCAAAAAAGAGGGGGAGTCAAGAAGCTCACGAGATGAGAGATGAGGACAGTATGAGGAGCCTGCTAAACAGACACTCAGTTTAGCTACAACCCGATCCCGTGGATTAACACACGAAGACACACACAGCCTTAAGACACTGATTCACCTAGCTACAGTATCATGTTGCACTATAACACAGATGTAAGTGGTATGTCACTGTATTAACATACATCATGCTATACACAGATACATACAAATGCCTGACTGACTGCACAAGTCCAAACTCAGCTATCCACATTGAGAGAGATATCAGAGCCTTTCTTTCTGCGTGTCATAATCTCCCCTCTATTCTCTGAGAAGTTTACTCAGCTTGGGAAGTACATCTTACAGATGGCTGCTCCGCTTTGCTCAGGGAACAGACTAATGTCACAAGGGGAAAATATTATTGCAGGACTGACCTCTGTTTGAAAGTGTTCCCAGTGAGTGTTTTCTGTGACCCCCTGAGATATCAACGTCCTCATCAAAGATCTGATCCTGCTGTAGCTGGACTGGACATTCTGACTTCACTCTGTAGGGAAAAGGATGCAAACCAATGGCAGTTCCTGTGGCCTCCCAGCCTACTGTACACTGTAGATGACACTTGGTAGCTGCATCGATAACCCAATTTAACCCTTCACTGGCATTATGCACAGGTCTTAGTGTTGAGTGTGTATTTTCAAGGCCTTTGGAGGATGAAGGTACAGCTTCAAATAGGTACAATGTGAAATAAGTATTGAAATGTTTTTCTCCATATTTATTTTCTATATTATTTTCTATACTTTTTATTATAAAATCAATCAATAATTTGACCTGTACGATTTGCCTTGTTCGGTCATTTTGTTTTTGGGGCACAGAAACATCAACATTTTCTGTCCCTCTTTTTTGGATATGTAAGAGATGAGCCTGTTTTCTCAGAGAGGAAAAGGCCTTGTGGTGTTTTCTTTAGACCACGCTCTAGTGATGAACATACTGTACATCCATAAATTAACATCAAAGTGTGTCTGTGGTCAGAGAAATGCTTGTGAAGTATATTTGAAGACCAGCATGACTTCTTCACTCAATCTCCTCCCCCTATCAGCTGCTGCTGAGGAAGAGGAGGGGAGGAAGTTGAGGATGAGGAGGAGGGGGGATTTGTTTCTTTCAAAGAACTCTGATAGTTGTTTCATCGTGTAACATGATGTGATTTTATTATCATATCTCTCCCTGAATCAGCCAACATTACATCTACTGTAGCCTACAGAAAACATCAGGTCAACAGTTAATGTCAATGTATTGCCGGGCTTTTATTGTTACGTAGTTGGCCCATGGTTACTGAAAATATCATGAGGGATGATAAATAGTCTGATTCTATGGAGTGTGTAAACCATTGTACCAAACAGAAAATGCCATTGATCCTAGATAAGCATATAGTTAGAGTGAATAGATTCCTCCCCTCTTGTGATATTAATCTAATGGACAGCTCCTCACCTCACTCCCAGGAAATAGCTGTCATTATTGGAATGGCTAATGTGGGAAACATGGCATGTCAATCGTCATCAGTGGAAGACAGCCACCATACAGCGTTGACCTGGTGGGAACAGTCTCAGACAAAGTCGCAGGATTTGACCTTTCAATAGGGTCACAAAGCCAAACCAGGGAAAAGACCCCGATTCTGACCACAGGAGTTAAGAATGTCAACACATAGGCCATATAGATATTTTGTTTTATTTGATTTACATGGATCTGGGCCTTATATCATGCAATCATGTATGCCTGTCACATGCTGTTATCTCATGACTTTCTGGATATAAATATAATTGCCATGGAGACCTGTGTGTCAGCTACCATCTTCACAGAACAAGGGAGGTTGGTGAGAGAGGTTGTTGTTGTGGCTCCTACCTGATTACAGATCAACCAGCTAAATGATAGCTCATGAACTGACCTATTTGTCACCAGGAAACTACTGTGATCTATGAACATGACCAAATATTAAAAGGAACTAATAGCCCATATATGACAGACTGGTTGAACTTGGCCTTTGAGTGATAAACTGCCTGACATTTCTTCATTGATAAATCTATTTGTATTATTTGTATTATGTATAATTGATATTGCAAGGATTATTTTGTGTTTTAATTACATATTCATTATTATACATTGGATAGTGGTCGGCTTGGTATCCTTATAGCAGTGTATAGCAATAGCGACAAACCGAATCTTTCAGCAGCACTACAGAAAAATCATACTTTTGCTTGAAGATAATCTTAACGAAATCCAGCCCATAAAGCCTATAGTGATAAATGACTCTCATGAGAACTCACTTTTCCCTCACGTTGACCGAGTCATAGATGCAATTCCGTTCTGCATCGATGGAGGGCTGTATGTGCTCTATTCCCTCATCGCGGCGTCAGCCAAAATGTATCTTGAATGATACTGTAGGTGGTGCACGTCATGTTTTATCAGAAATATCACCATGACGTGGCAAAGAGGTAAAACACAAGACGCAATAGACGTTATCATAAATGAAGGAACAATCAATATCACAATCACATCATCATTAGCTTATAGAAAACAAATCTCAATTATTTGTATAATCAGTGTAATTGTATGTTTAGAAATCATTCATTCATTATAATTACAGGCCTGTGTTTTATTGACAAAAAAGCCCATAATTATGTTTTTTGTGTTGTGTTTTCTGGTATGTCCAATTATATTCATTCACAGCTGCTGTTCACATGACGAGAAAGTGTGGGCTTAATACCTTAGATGCAGACATACCGTATTAGATGTGGAATTTCACTGATTCATATTTCATGATTCCAGACATGATAAATTATATCTAGACAAATTATATGTTGTGACAAAAATATATTATTATTTTAATAGACAATTCTCATGTAAATTAACGTTATCTTTCTCTTCTCAAAATGTGACATTATATTGAATTAATACTTTTCAATAATCCCTGTTGCACGTTATTCGATCATTTCTGTGCCAAAACTAACATACACACAATTCGATGTATTAAATCCATTTTTCTTTTTTGAAATAAATCAATGTTAAGACCCTGGTCAAAATGCAAATTAGATGAGCAGACTGTGGGATACGGCTAGTGATGAGTTGAATATGTTAACTGCAGTGCCAGACTGATCGTTTGTGATATAAATTGTAGTAGTCCTATTCGTTGTACAACAAATCCCAAATCTTATTCGGTTATTTGTATATAGCCCGGAAAATGTCCGCTAATGTGGCATTTCTCTCCGGCAAGGAGAGACAGTAAACAGTCAACTAAATTGCAACACGAATAGTGGGTTTTCTCCTCATCTCTTATTTCTAGAGCTCTGGATACTCACACAAAACAGGACGGCATTAAATGATGCCACTATGATGGAGCTGTTGTACACCTTGTAATTGAGGAGTGAATGCTCTCACAAGAGAGTCGAAATAATAATTTCTCCAGAGAATGTCTATGCCCCATAGGTGGCGGTCTTACAGGTTAGATCATGGCTCTCCAACCCGGTTCTTGGAGAGCTACAGTCCTGTAGGTTTTCACTCCAACTCTAATCTAGCACACATTCATCTAATTATTAGCTGGTTACGTACAGGAGGGTAGCTCTCCAGGAACAGGGTTGGAGACCCCTGGGTTAGATAGCAATATAGATTTGTATGAGACTCAGCCTGAAATGGATAGTCCTCAATTTATTTTAAATAACCAACGTTTTAAAAAACAAATAATTATTATGAATTTTAAAAAATAAATGAAGGTATAAAGTAATATATAAATGTAGGTATAAATTAATATATAAATGTAGGTATAAAGTAATATATAAATGTAGGTATAAAGTAATATATAAATGTAGGTATAAAGTAATATATAAATGTTGGTATAAAGTAATATATAAAAATGTATAAATTAATATATAAATGTAGGTATAAAGTAATCAAGATTTTTAGGCTGAAATATGTTTCAATTTACTGTGAATCATTTGCAAGTAGATGCTGGCAGTTGCTATGAAGTTGGTGTTTAAAAACAATGTAAGCAACTAAGTGAAAATCTTATACTTGTTTTCAATTATCTGGACAGTAATCTAAAATGTGGAGTCTATTCATAAAACAATCATATGTATTTTATTTTCAGTATAATCATCATGGGGAATAAGTTGTGTAAAGGTACATTTTATTTTAACTAGGCAAGTCAGTTAAGAACAAATTCTTATTTTCTATTACAGCCTAGGAACAGTTCAGGGGCAGAACGACAGATTTGTACCTTGTCAGCTCGGGGATTTGAACTTGCAACCTTTCCGTTACTAATCCAACTCTCTAACCACTAGGCTAACCTGCCACCCCACATGCTCTTGGAGAGCATTAGGACTTGTCTTGCAAAAGACCCTGAGGGCTTCTGCCTGTTAAAGTCTCCTTATTCTCCTTATGCCCCTGCGTTCAAATGATTTAACACACATGCATGCTTGTGTGTTAACTAAACGGTTAACAGTTTATGGCCTAATTGATTTTCTCCTCCCTGTCTCCTTCTTTGTGAGATGGAACTGTATGTTAGTCATATTTCAGCAAATTTGATAAATCAATTAAGGTCAAGGAGACATATATGATTTTAAGGGTCTGGATGGTATGAGGTTTTGGTACAATTTGTTGAATGTTTAAGCTGATGATATTAGGGTCGATCCATCAAGCGGGTTGGAGGTGTTCTGCTCAGGGCTATGTGTGGGTAAGGAGGGTATGTGTGGGCAGGGCATATGTGGGTAAGGAGGGTGTGTGTGTGGGCGGGGTATATGTCGGTAAGGAGGGTGTGTGTGTTTGCGGGGTATGTGTGGGTAAGGAGGGTGTGTGGGGGCGGGGTATATGTCGGTAAGGAGGGTGTGTGTGTTTGCGGGGTATGTGTGGGTAAGGAGGGTGTGTGTGGGGGCGGGGTATGTGTGGGTAAGGAGGGTGTGTGTGGGCAGGGTATGTGTGGGCAAGGAGGGTGTGTGTGTGGGTGGGGTATGTGTGGGTAAGGAGGGTGTGTGTGGGCAGGGTATGTGTGGGCAAGAAGGGTGTGTGTGTGGACGGGGTATGTGTGGGTACGGAGGGTGTGTGTGTGGGCGGGGTATGTGTGGGTAAGGAGGGTGTGTGTGTGGGCGGGTATATGTGGGTAAGGAGGGTGTGTGTGTGGGTGGGGTATATGTGGGTAAGGAGTTGTGTGTGTGGGCGGGGTATATGTGGGTAAGGAGGGTGTGGGTGGGGTATATGTGGGTAAGGAGGGTGTGTGTGTGGGCGGGGTATGTGTGGGTAAGGAGGGTGTGTGTGGGCGGGGTATATGTGGGTAAGGAGGGTGTGTGTGTGGGTGGGGTATATGTGGGTAAGGAGGGTGTGTGTGTGTGGGCGGGGTATGTGTGGGTAAGGAGGGTGTGTGTGTGGGCGGGGTATGTGTGGGTAAGGAGGGTGTGTGTGTGGGCGGGGTATATGTGGGTAAGGAGGGTGTGTGTGTGGGTGGGGTATATGTGGGTAAGGAGGGTGTGTGTGTGGGTGGGGTATATGTGGGTAAGGAGGGTGTATGTGTGAGTGGGGTATGTATGGGTATGAAGGGTTTGTGTGTGAGCAGGGTATGTATGGGTAAGGAGGGTGTGTATGTGTGGGCAGGGTATGAATGGGTAAGAATGGTGTGTTTGGTGTGTGTGTGTGGGGTGTGTGGTGTGTATAGGGGGGGGGGGGTGGGAACAGCTGGTCTGTCGTGGATTGACTTAACCTCTGTCACTTTGATGGCCTTTGTGTTTCCACTAGTCCAAAGGCGAAGCAGATGTCCCTGTACCCCCCTGACACCCCTCTAACCGGGACACACTCTCACAGGGAGTGGGGACACATCCATACACACACACATACACAAACACAAACGTACACATACACACACACTGACCTTACCCCCCTACTCACATTCACACAAACACATCCTCCAGCATGTACACAGTGTCTGAGGGTTATATAATGAATTAGAAGCACAGCATGGGAGATGTGAGGCACACACACACACATAGATTCTCACAAGGATAGACCAGCAGAATGAGCAAGGGCCATCAATGTATCCTTTTAAATGAAGTATTGGTCTCCGAAGCTCCCAGACATTGTATGTTATTTATTTGGCTGAACTAAGACTGTGTAATGAATACCCCCCACCCACTGGTCTCTTCCTCTGCCACTTTACAACCCACCCGATCCCCCACCCGACCCCTCTCCGTCCCCTTAGTAAAAGGGAATTCACTCTGTACTGAATGTTAACCAGTCATGAAATGAGACTGCCCAAACAGGAAGTCCAAACAGCCTGCCTGCCTCTCTCTCTCTCTCTCTCTCTCTCTCTCTCTCTCTCTCTCTCTCTCTCTCTCTCTCTCTCTCTCTCTCTCTCTCTCTCTCTCTCTCTCTCTCTCTGTATGGTGTTGTGATTCAGCATTTGACTGAAATGTTTTTGATAGCCCTCTGGAGTTGCTCCACCAATAGCTTGGCTTGGTGCATATTTTCCCTGTTTCCTTCCCCTTCGAGAGAGAAAGGCCATTGTGTATGAAGCTAGGCAATCATTTTTATTGGTTTCAGCAATTTGTGAGTGTTGGGATGAGGCAGAATAATTTAGATTGATAATTTATGCTCCATTAAAATATATGGGTGGGATTAGGGCCACATGTCAGCTGTATCTGAAACTCTGAATATAATATAATATTGTCAAGATGAATCTTTCTGTGTTGTAGACAAACAATGGCAAATGTTTTCCTAATGGTATTTGGCATCATTTCCAGCGTGTGAGAAAGCAGTTATCATCCAATGTGCACCTCATTAGCCACTCATGCAATTTGAAAATATTGAAATAAACACATTTGACTTGACCAATCCTACATGTATTAGATATTAGGCTGTTGATCATTTTCCCATCTTGGGATTGCTGTAGAAATTACCCTGTAGCAAAACAAGACACAAATTAAATGCTATTGAGTTTCATTTTGTGTCACGCGGTAAACATTATTTTGCTGAGTGCAGAACATGAATACAAACATGTGCAGATGCAGTGTAGAATAATTACACCTGATCTCTGTGTTCCTCAGTCAGCATCCTTTTAGTTTAAAGTGCATTGATAGCAGATCACACAGTATATTATACCCAGCTGTCTCAATACTCCAAATAACTATTTTCCAGAGCATGAACTGCTGACCCCCTGACAGGTTACTTTACCTGCCTGTGAAGCTCTGGTCCTCTTGGGTGAAGCAAGTCCTCTTGGGTGGTCCCTCCATTCAAAGGCTCTGGGTGAGGGAGGGCCAGGGGGAGGGAGGGCCAGTGGGATGGAGGGCCATGGAGAGGGAGGGAGGGCCATGACCGGTTCACAGAGACAATAAAGAGAAGACAGGGGGAATTCTTTAAGCAAATTAGCCATACAGTAAAGACATTTGTATGTCCACCTTCACATTTCTCTATACCTCCTCTTTCTCTCTCTCTCTCGTACTCTCTCTCTCATACTCTCTCTCTCGTAATCTCTCTCTCATACTCTCTCTCTCTCTTGTACTCTCTCTCTCGTTCTCTAGTACTCAATTCAATTTCCATATAAGGGCTTTATTGGCATGGAAAACTTATGTTTACAATGACAAAGCAAGTGAAATAGATAATAAACAAAAGTGAAATAAACAAACAAAAATTAACAGTAAACATTACTCTTACAAAAGTTCCAAAATAATAAAGACATTTCAAATGTCATATTATGTGTTGTAATGATGTGCAAATAGTTAAAGTCTCTCTCGTACTCTCGTACTCTCTCTCTCTCTCTCGTACTCAATTTCAATTTAAGGGGCTGTATTGGCATGGGAAACATATGTTTATATTGCCAAATCAAGTGAAATTTATAAATTAACAAAAGTGAAATAAACAGTAAAATAACAGTAAAAATTACACTTACAAAAGTTCCAAAATAATAAAGTAATTTCAAATGTCATATTATGTCATATTATGTCTATACACCATGTTGTAATGATGTGCAAATAGCTAAAGTACAAAAGGGAAAATAAATAAACATAAAAATAGATTGTATTGACAATGGTGTTTGTTCTTCACTGGTTGTCCTTTTCTTGTGGCAACAGGTCACAAATCTTGTTGCTGTGGTTGCACACTGTGGTATTTCACCCAATAGATATAGGAGTTTATCAAAAATTGAATTTGTTTTCAAATTATTTGTGGGTCTGTGTAATCTGAAGGAAATATGTGTCTCTAATATAGTCATACATTTGGCAGGGGGTTAGGAAGTGCAGCTCAGTTTCCACGTCATTTTGTGGGCTGTGTGCACATAGCCTGTCTCCTCTTGAGAGCCAGGTCTGCCTTTGACAGCCTTTCTCAATAGCAAGGCTATGCTCACTGAGTCTGCACATATTCAAAGATTTCCTTAACTTTGGGTCAGTCATGGTGGTCAGGTATTCTGCCTCTGTGTACTCTCTGTTTAGGGCCAAATAGCATTCTAGTCTGTTTAAAAAATATATATATATATATTTACAATGTGTCAAGTAATTATCTTTTTGTTTTGTCATGATTTGGTTGGGTCTAATTGCGTTGCTGTCCTGGGGCTCTGTGGGGTCTGTTTGTGTTTGTGAACAGAGCCTCAGGACCAACTTGCTTAGGGGCCTCTCCTCCAGGCTCATTTCTCTGTAGGTGATGGCTTTGTTATGGAATGTTTGGGAATCCTTCCTTTAAGGTGGTTGTAGAATGTAACGGCTCTTTTCTGGTTTTTGATAATTAGCTGGTATTGGCCTAATTCTGCTCTGCATGCATTATTTGGTGTTTTATGTTGTAAAAAGAGGATATTTTTACAGAATTCTGCATGCACAGCCTAAATTTGGAGTTCGTCCCATTTAGTGAATTCTTGGTTGGTGAGCGGACCCCAGACCTCACAACCATAAAGAGCAATGGGTTCTATAACTGATTCAAGTATTATTTGCCAGATCCTAATGTCGAATTTTATGTTCCTTTTGATGGCATGGAAGGCCCTTCTTGCCTTGTCTCTCAGATCGTTCACAGCTTTGTGGAAGTTACCTGTGGCGCTGATGTTGAGGCCAAGGTAAGTATAGTTTTTTGTGTGCTCTAGGGCAACAGTGTCTTGGTGGAATTTGTATTCGTGGTCCTGACAACTAGACCTTTTTTGGAACACAATTATTTTTGTCTTACTGGGATTTACTGTCAGGGCCCAGGTCTGACAGAATCTGTGCAGAAGATCTACAGTGGCAAGAAAAAGTATGTGAACCCTTTGGAATTACCTGGATTTCTGCATAAATCTTCTTCTAAGTCACAACAATAGACAACCATAGTGTGCTTAAACTAATAACACACAAATTATTGTATTTTTCTTGCCTATATTGAATACATCATTTAAACATTCACAGTGTAGGTTGGAAAAAGTATGTGAACCCCAAAGCTAATGACTTCTCCAAAAGCTAATTGGAGTCAGGGGTTAGCTAACCTAACTCACACCCCACCATACCCAGTCTGCACATTATGCCCTGAATCTATTCTACCACGCCCAGAAATCTGCTCCTTTTATTCTCTGTCCCCAACGCACTAGAAGACCAGTTTTGATAGCCTTTAGCTGTACCCTCATCCTACTCCTCCTCTGTTCCTCGGGTGATGTGGAGATTAACCCAGGCCCTGCGTGTCTCCAGGCGCTCTCATATTTTGACTTTTGTCATCGAAAAGCCTTGGTTTCATGCATGTTAATATCAGAAGCCTCCTCCCTAAGTTTGTTTTACTCACTGCTTTAGCACACTCTGCCAACCCTGATGTCCTTGCGTGTCTGAATCCTGGCTTAGGAAACTATTTGGAATTTTCGTCTACGTGGTGGTGACCGCTCTTTCCTGTGGATTTCTGAACATAACGCGACAAACAAACAGAGGTATTTTGGATATAAAAATCATCGTTATGGAACAAACGGAACATTTGTTGTGTGCCTGTCGTCTTTTGAAATTATGCTTTACAGCGAAAGCAATCCAAGCGTTTATGTAAGTTTATCGATCGCTTGACAAAACATTTACACTTAGCATCAGGTAGCTTGGTCACAAAAAAATCAGAAAAGCAATCAAATTAATTGTTTACCTTTGATGATCTTCGGATGTTTTCACTCACGAGACTCCTAGTTACAAAATAAATGTTCCTTTTGTTCCATATAGATTATTTTTATATCCAAAATACCTCCGTTTGTTTGGCGCATTATGTTCAGAAATCCACAGGAAAGAGCGGTCATGACAACAAAGACAAATTCCAAATAATGTCTGTAATGTCCAGAGAAACATGCCAAACGTTTTTTATAATCAATCCTCAGGTTGTTTTTAAAATATATAATCGATAATATATCAACCGCAAATGTTTTTCACAGTGGGAGATGGAAATGCTATACCTATCCAAACTCTGTTGTGCGAGCAAAACTCATGTGACCACTTGACACAATGTTATCATTCTGGCTCATTTTTCAAAATAAAGCCTGAAATTATGTCTGAAGACTGTTGACACATTGAGGAAGCGATAAGAAAAGGAATCGGGTTGATATCCCTTTAAATGGAGCAATGGGAGGCTATGGAACATGGAGTTTTCAAAATAGAAGCCACTTCCTGGTTTGATTTTTCTCAGGGTTTCGCCTGTTCTGTTATACTCACAGACAATATTTTGACAGTTTTGGAAACTGTAGAGTGTTTTCTATCCTAATCTGTCAAATATATGCATATTCTAGCATCTGGTCCTGAGAACTAGGCCGTTTACTTTGGGAACGTTATTTTTCCAAACATAAAAAAGTGCCCCCTAGCTTCAAGAGGATAAGCATGCCCCTTTCAAAGAATGTAGAACTAAGAACAGATATAGCCCTTGGTTCACTCCAGACCTTACTTCCCTCGATCAGCACAAAAACATCCCATGTCGGACTGCAATAGCATCAAATAGTCCCCGCGATATGCAGCTGTTCAGGGAAGTCAGGAACCAATACAGGCAGTCAGTCAGGAAAGCAAAGAATAGCTTTTTGAAACAGAGATTTGCATCCTGTAGCTCTAATTTCAAAACGTTTGGAACGGTTGGACACCATAAAATCCACGGAGAAAAAGAGCACCTCCTCCCAGCTGCCCACTGCACTGAGGCTAGGTAACACAGTCACTACTGATAAATCCATGATAATCGAACATTTCAATAAGAATTTCTCTACGGCTGGCCATGCTTTCCCCCTGGCTACCCTAACCCCGGCCAGCATCTACTTGCCCGAGCCTCCCCAGCTTCTCTTCACCCAAATTCAGATAGCAGATGTTCTGAAAGAGCTGCTGCAAAACCTGGACCAGTACAAATCAGCTGAGCTAGACAATCTGGACCCTCTCTCTCTAAAATTATCCGTCGCTGTTGTCGCTGTTGTTTCCAGACCCATATTAAACATCTCCAATCCAAAATCAAATCTAGAATCCGCTTTCTATTTTGCAAAAAAAGCCACCTTCATTCACATCGCCAAACTTACCCTAGTAAAACTGACTATCCTACCGATCCTCGACTTTGGCGATGTCATCTACAAAATAGCTTCCAATACTCTACTCAGCAAACTGGATGCAGTCTATCACAGTGCCATCCGTTTTGTTACCAAAGCCTCTTGTACCACCTACCACTGCGACCTGTTTGCTCTAGTCGGCTGGCCCTCGCTACATATTCGTCACCAGACCCACTTACTCCAGGTCATCTACATGTCTATGCTAGGTAAAGCTCCCCCTTATCTCAGCTCACTGGTCACGATAACAACACCCACCTGTAGCACACGCTACAGCAGGTATATCCCACTGGTCATCCCCAAAGCCAACACCCCCTTTGGCCGCCTTTTCTTCCAGTTCTCTGCTGCCAGGGACTGGAACAAATTGCAAAAATCGCTGAAGCTGGAGACTTATTTCCCTCACTAACTTTAAACATCAGCTATCTAAGCAGCTGAACAATCGCTGCAGCTGTACATAGTCCATCTGTAAATAGCCCATCCAATCTACCTATCTCATCCCCATATTGTTTTTATTTACTTTTCTGCTCTTTTGCACACCAGTATCTCTACTTGCACATCATCATCTGCTCATTTATCACTCCAGTGTTAATGTGCTAAATTGTGAATAACTTCGCTACTATGGCCTATTTGTTGCCTACCTTCGTACGCCATTTGCACACATTGTATATAGACTTTATTGTTTTCTATTGTGTTATTGACTGTATGCTTGTTTATTCCATGTGTAACTCTGTATTGTTGTTTGTGTCGCACTGCTTTGCTTTATCTTGGACAGGTCACAGTTGTAAATGAGAACTTGTTCTCAACTAGCTTACCTGGTTAAATAAAGGTTAAATAAAAAAATTCATTAAAAAAACCTGGAGTCCAATCAATGAGATGAGATTGGAGGTGTTGGTTAGAGCAGCTTTGTCCAATAAAAAACACTCACAAAATGTGCGTTTGCTATTCACAGGAAGCATTGGCTGATGTGAATCATGCCTCGAACAAAAGAGATCACAGAAGACCTAAGATTAAGAATTGTTGACATCCGTAAAGCTGGAAAGGGTTACAAAATTATCTCTAAAAGCATGGTCATCAGTCCACGGCAAGACAAATTGTCTATAAATGGATAAAGTTCAGCACTGTTGCTACTATCCCTAGGAGTGGCCGTCCTGCAAATATGACCGCAAGAGCACAGCACAGACTGCTCATTGAGGTTAAGAAGAATCCTAGAGTGTCAGCTAAATACTTACAGACATCTCTGGAACATGCTAACATCTCTGTTGACGAGTCTACGATACGTAAACACTAAACAAGAATGGTGTTCATGGGAGGACACCACAGAAGAAGACACTGCTGTCCAAAAAAAACATTGCTGCATGTCTGAAGTTTGTAAAAGTACACCTGGATATTCCACAGCACTACTGGCAAAATATTCTGTGGACAGACGAAACTACTGTTGAGTTATTTGGAAGGAACACACAAAACTATGTGTGGAGAAAAAAAGGCACAGCACACCAACATAAAAACCTCATCCCAAATGTAAAGTATGGTGGAGGGAGCATCATGGTTTGGGGCTGCTTTGCTGCCTCAGTTTATCAAGACATTTTGCAGTAGAATGTTAGGCTACCTGTCTGCCAATTGAAGCTCCACAGAAGTTGGGTGATGCAACAGGACAATGACCCAAAACACAGAAGTAAATCAACAACAGAATGGCTTCAACAAAAGATAATACGCCTTCTGGAGTGGCCTAGTCAGAGTCCTAACCTCAACCCGATTTGAGATGCTGTGGCATGACCTCAAGAGAGCAGTTCAGGCCAGACATCCCAAGAATATTGCTGAACTGAAACAGTTTTGGAAAGAGGAATGGTCCAAAATTCCTCCTGACCGTTGTGCAAGCTTGATCCGCACTACAGAAAACATTTGGTTGAGGTTATTGCTGCCAAAGGAGGGTTAACCAATTATTAAAGCCTAGGGTTCACATACTTTTCCCACCCTGCACTGTGAATGTTTAACATGGTGTGTTCCATGAAGACATTACAACGTATAATTGTTTGTGTTATTAGTTTAAGCAGACTGTGTTTGTCTGTTGCTGTGACCTTGAGGAAGATGTGATACATTTGATGACCAATTTATGCAGAAATACAGGTATTTCTAAAGGGTTCTTGCCACTATATGTGCTCCTGTAGGCCCTCCTTGGTTGGTTGAGAGAAGAACCAGACCATCAGCAAACAGTAGACATTTGACTTCAGATTCTAGTAGGGTGAGGCCAGGTGCTGCCGACCGTTCTAGTGACCTCACCAATTAATTGACATATACGGTGGGGCAAAAAAGTATTTAGTCAGCCACCAATACTTAAAAAGATGAGAGAGGCCAGTAATTTTATCGATAATAATTTGCAAATAAATTCATTAAAAATCCTACAATGTGTTTTTCTGAAAAAAATTCTCATTTTGTCTGTCATAGTTGAAGTGTACCTATGATGAAAATTACAGGCCTTACATCTCCATTTTGGACAGATAACTCTTCGTGCTGTTGCTTGTTTCGAGATTTCCCATTTTTGTGGTTAGATTCTATGGGTTCTTCAATTACATTGAGCTGATTTTTGATGTGCTGTTCCTTCTTTTTCCATAGTGTATATCTGGACTGTTTTAGTGATTTACTATAATCAAGACAAAGGAGATGATTGTGGAGTACAGGAAAAGGAGGACTGAGCACGCCCCCATTCTCATCGACAGGGCTGTAGTGGAGCAGGTTGAGGGCTTCAAGTTCCTTGGCGTCCACATCACCAACAAACTATCATGGTCCAAGCACACCAAGACAGTCATGAAGATGGTACGACAAAGCCTATACCCCCTCGGGAGACTGAAAAGATTTGGCATGAGTCCTCAAAAGGTTTTCCAGCTGCACCATCAAGAGCATCTTGACGGGTTCCATCACTGCCAGGTCTGGCAACTGCTCGGCCTCTGGAGGCAAGGCACTACAGAGGGCAGTGTTTACAGCCCAGTACATCACCGGGTCCAAACTTCCTGCAATCCAGAACTTCTATAATAGGCAGTGTCAGAGGAAGGCCCTAAAAATTGTAAAAGACTCCAGCCACTGTAGTCATAGACTGTTCTTTAAAATATATATATATATCACCTTTATTTAGCCAGGTAGGCTAGTTGAGAACAAGTTCTCATTTGCAACTGCGACCTGGCCAAGATAAAGCATAGCACTTCAACACATACAACAACACAGAGTTACACGTGGAATAAACAAATCATACAGTCAATAATACAGTAGAAAAAAGAAGACAAAAAGTCTACATACAGTGAGTGCAAATAAGGTAAGATAAGGGAGTTAAGGAAATAAATAGGCCATGGTGGCGAAGTAATTACAATATAGTAATTAAACACTGGAATGGTAGATGTGCAGAAGACGAATGTGCGAATGTGCATACTGTGGTGCAAAGGAGCAAGATAAATAAATAAATACAGTATTGGGATGAGGTAGATAGATGGGCTGTTTACAGATGGGCTATGAACAGGTGCAGTGATCTGTGAGCTGCTCTGACAGCTGGTGCTTAAACTAGTGAGGGAGATATGAGTTTCCAGCTTCAGTGATTATTGCAGTTCGTTCCAGTCATTGGCAGCAGAGAACTGGAAGGAAAGGCAACCAAAGGGGGAATTGGCTTTGGGGGTGACCAGTGAGATATACCTGCTGGAGTGCATGCTACGAGTGGGTGCTGCTATGGTGACCAGTGGGCTGAGATAAGGCGGGGCTTACCTAGCAGAGACTTGTAGATAACCTGTAGCCAGTGGGTTTGGCGACGAGTATGAAGCGAGGGCCAACCAACGAGAGCGTAAAGGTCGCAGTGGTGGGTAGTGTATGGGGCTTTGGTGACAAAACGGATGGCACTGTGATAGACTGCATCCAATTTGTTGAGTGGAGTGTTGGAGGCTATTTTATAGATGACATCACCGAAGTCGAGGATCGGTAGGATGGTTAGTTTTACAAGGGTATGTTTGGTGGTGTGAATGAAGGATGCTTTGTTGCGAAATAGGAAACCGATTCTAGATTTGATTTTGGATTGGAGATGCTTAATGTGTGACTCTGGAAGGAGAGTTTAAAGTCTAACCAGACACCTAGGTATTTGTAGTTGTCCACGTATTCTAAGTCAGAGCCGTCCAGAGTAGTGATGCTGGACGGGCGGGCAGGTGCGGGCAGTGATCGATTGAATAGCATGCATTTAGTTTTACTTGGATTTAAGAGCAGTTGGAGGCCACGGAAGGAGAGTTGTGTGGTATTGAAGCTTGTCTGGACGTTGTCCAAAGAGGGGCCAGAAGTATACAGAATGGTGTCGTCTGCGTAGAGGTGGATCAGAGAATCACCAGTAGCAAGAGCGACATCATTGATGTATACAGAGAAGAGAGTCGACCCGAGAATTGAATCCTGTGCCACCCCCATAGAGACTGGCAGAAGTCCGGACAACAGGCCCTCTGATTTGTAACACTGAACTCTATCTGAGAAGTAGTTGGTAAACCAGGAGAGGCAATCATTTGAGAAACCAAGGCTGCCGAGTCTGCCAATAGGAATGTGGTGATTGACAGAGTCGAAAGCCTTGGCCAGGTCGATGAATACGGCTGCACAGTAATGTCTCTTATCAATGGCGGTTATGATGTTGTTTAGGACCTTGAGTGTGGCTGAGGTGCACACTTGATCAGCTCTGAAACCAGATTGCATAGCGGAGAAGGTACGGTGGGATTCGAAATGGTCGGTAATCTGTTTGTTAACTTGGCTTTCGAAGACCTTAGAAAGACTGGGTAGGATAGATATAGGTCTGTAGAAGCTTGGGTCTAGAGAGTCACCCCTTTTGAAGAGGGGGATGACTGCGGCAGCTTTCCAATCTTTGGGAATCTCAGACGATACGAAAGAGTACTACTTCCGGGGCCGACAGAGATGGCCGCCTCGTTTCGCGTTCCTAGGAAACTATGCAGTTTTTTGTTTTTTTACGTGTTATTTCTTACATTAGTACCCCAGGTCATCTTAGGTTTCATTACATACAGTCGAGAAGAACTACTGAATATAAGATCAGCGTCAACTCATCAGTACGACCAAGAATATGTTTTCCGCGACGCGGATCCTGTGTTCTGCCTTACAAACAGGACAACGGGATGGATCGCATGCAGCGACCCAAAAAAACGACTCCGAAAAAGAGGGAAACGTAGCGGTCTTCTGGTCAGACTCAGGACACGGGCACATCGCGCACCACTCCCTAGCATTCTTCTTGCCAATGTCCAGTCTCTTGACAACAAGGTTGATGAAATCCGAGCAAGGGTAGCATTCCAGAGGGACATCAGAGACTGTAACGTCCTCTGCTTCACGGAAACATGGCTCACTGGGAAGACGCTATCCGGGGCCGTGCAGCCAACGGGTTTCTCCACGCATTGCGCCAACAGAAACAAACATCTTTCTGGTAAGAAGAGTGGCGGGGGGCGTATGCCTCATGACTAACGAGACATGGTGTGATGAAAGAAACATACAGGAACTCAAATCCTTCTGTTCACCTGATTTAGAATTCCTCACAATCAAATGTAGACCGCATTATCTACCAAGAGAATTCTCTTCGATTATAATCACAGCCGTATACACCCCCCCCCCCCCCCAAGCAGACACATCGATGGCTCTGAACAAACTTTATTTAACTCTTTGCAAACTGGAAACCATTTATCCAGAGGCTGCATTCATTGTAGCTGGGGATTTTAACAAAGCTAATCTGAAAACAAGACTCCCTAAATTGTATCATCATATCGATTGCGCAACCAGGGGTGGTAAAACCTTGGATCATTGTTACTCTAACTTCCGCGACGCATATAAGGCCCTGCCCCGCCCCCCCTTTCGGAAAAGCTGACCACGACTCCATTTTGTTGATCCCTGCCTAAAGGCAGAAACTTAAACAAGAGGCTCCCACGCTGAGGTCTGTCCAACGCTGGTCCGACCAAGCTGACTCCACACTCCAAGACTGCTTCCATCACGTGGACTGGGACATGTTTCGTATTGCGTCAGATAAAAATATTGACGAATACGCTGATTCGGTGTGCGAGTTCATTAGAACGTGCGTTGAAGATGTCGTTCCCATAGCAACGATAAAAATATTCCCTAACCAGAAACCGTGGATTGATGGCAGCATTCGCGTGAAACTGAAAGCGCGAACCACTGCTTTTAATCAGGGCAAGGTGTCTGGTAACATGACCGAATATAAACAATGCAGCTATTCCCTCCGCAAGGCTATTAAACAAGCTAAGCGTCAGTACAGAGACAAAGTAGAATCTCAATTCAACGGCTCAGACACAAGAGGCATGTGGCAGGGTCTACAGTCAATCACGGACTACAAGAAGAAATCCAGCCCAGTCACGGACCAGGATGTCTTGCTCCTAGGCAGACTAAATCACTTTTTTGCCCGCTTTGAGGACAATACAGTGCCACTGACACGGCCTGCAACGAAAACATGCAGTCTCTCCTTCACTGCAGCCGAGGTGAGTAAGACATTTAAACGTGTTAACCCTCGCAAGACTGCAGGCCCAGATGGCATCCCCAGCCGCGCCCTCAGAGCATGCGTAGACCAGCTGGCCAGTGTGTTTACGGACATATTCAATCAATCCCTATACCAGTCTGCTGTTCCCACATGCTTCAAGAGGGCCACCATTGTTCCTGTTCCCAAGAAACCTAAGGTAACTGAGCTAAACGACTACCTCCCCGTAGCACTCACTTCCGTCATCATGAAGTGCTTTGAGAGACTAGTAAAGGACCATATCACCTCCACCCTACCTGACACCCTAGACCCACTCCAATTTGCTTACCGCCCAAATAGGTCCACAGACGACGCAATCTCAACCACACTGCACACTGCCCTAACCCACCTGGACAAGAGGAATACCTATGTGAGAATGCTGTTCATCGACTACAGCTCGACATTCAACACCATAGTACCCTCCAAGCTCGTCATCAAGCTCGAGACCCTGGGTCTCGACCCCGCCCTGTGCAACTGGGCCTCTTCAACCTCAGGAGGCTGAAGAAATTCGGCTTGTCACCAAAAGCACTCACAAACTTCTACAGATGCACAATCGAGAGCATCCTGGCGGGCTGTATCACCGCCTGGTACGGCAGCTGCTCCGCCCTCAACCGTAAGGCTCTCCAGAGAGTAGTGAGGTCTGCACAACGCATCACCGGGGGCAAACTACCTGCCCTCCAGGACACCTACACCACCCGATGTTACAGGAAGGCCATAAAGTTCATCAAGGACATCAACCACCCGAGCCACTGCCTGTTCACCCCGCTTTCATCCAGAAGGCGAGGCCAGTACAGGTGCATCAAAGCTGGGACCGAGAGACTGAAAAACAGCTTCTATCTCAAGGCCATCAGACTGTTAAACAGCCACCACTAACATTGAGTGGCTGCTGCCAACACACTGTCATTGACACTGACCCAACTCCAGCCACTTTAATAATGGGAATTGATGGGAAATGATGTAAATATATCACTAGCCACTTTAAACAATGCTACCTTATATAATGTTACTTACCCTACATTATTCATCTCATATGCATACGTATATACTGTACTCTACATCATCGACTGCATCCTTATGTAATACATGTATCACTAGCCACTTTAACTATGACACTTTGTTTACTTTGTCTACATACTCACCTCATATGTATATACTGTACTCGATACCATCTACTGTATGCTGCCCTGTACCATCACTCATTCATATATCCTTATGTACATATTCTTGATCCCCTTACACTGTGTATAAGACAGTCGTTTTGGAATTGTTAGTTAGATTACTTGTTGGTTATCACTGCATTGTCGGAACTAGAAGCACAAGCATTTCGCTACACTCGCATTAACATCTGCTAACCATGTGTATGTCACAAATACATTTAGATTTGATTTGATTTGAGAGAGGTTGAACAGGCTCGTAATTGGGGTTGCAACAATTTCGCAGATAATTTTAGAAAGAGAGGGTCCAGATTGTCTAGCCCGGCTGATTTGTAGGGTCCAGATTTTGCAGCTCTTTCAGAACATCAGCTATCTGGATTTGAGTGAAGGAGAAATGGTGGGGGCTTGGACGGGTTGCTGTGGAGGGTGCCGGGCAGTTGACCTGGGGTAGGGGTAGCCAGGTGGAAATGGTCAGAAATAGATGGTCAGAAATAGAAAAATGCTTATTGAAATGTTCAATTACTGTGGATTTATCAGTGGTAACAGTGTTTCCTAGCCTCAGAGCAGTGGCCAGCTGGGAGGAGGTGCTCTTATTCTCCATGGACTTTACAGTGTCCCAGAACTTTTTTGAGTTTGTCCTACAGTATGCAAATTTCTGTTAGCCTTAGCTTTCCTAACTGCCTGTGTATATTGGTTCCTTACTTCCCTGAAAAGTTGCATATCACTGGGGCTGTTTGATGCTAATGCAGACAGGTCTGGAGTGAACCAAGGGATATATCTATTCCTGGCTCTATACTTTTTGAACGGAGCATGCTTGTTTAAGATGGTGAGGAAGGCAATTTTAAAGAATAACCAGGCATCCTCTACCGACGGAATGAGGTCAATGTCATTCCAGGATACTCCATCCAGGTCAATTAGAAAGGCCTGTTCGCTGAAGTGTTTTAGGGAGCGTTTGACAGTGATGAGGGATGGTCGTTTGGTCGCAGACCTATTACGGATGCAGGCAATGAGGCAGTGATCGCTGAGATCTTGGTTGAAAACAGCAGAGGTGTATTTGGAGGGCCAGTAAGTTAGGATGATATCTATGAGGGTGCCCGTGTTTATGGATTTGGGGTTGTACCTGGTAGGTTCATTGATAATTTGTGTGAGATTGAAGGCATCAAGCTTATATTGTAGGATTGCCGGGGTGTTAAGCATGTCCCTGTTGAGGTCACCTAGCAGCACGAGCTCAGAAGATAGATGGGGGGGCAATCAATTCACATGTGGTGTTGAGGGCACAGTTGGGGGCAGAGGGTGGTCTATAGCAAGCGGCAACAGTGGGTTACTTATTTCTGGAAAGGTGCATTTTTAGAAGTAGAAGCTCAAATTGTTTGGGTACAGACCTTGATAGTAAAACAGAACTCTGCAGGCTATCTTTGCAGTAGATTGCAACACCGCCCCCTTTGGCAGTTCTATCTTGGTGGATAATGTTATAGTTAGGATGGAGATTTCAGGGTTTTTGTGGATTTTCCTAAGCCAGGATTCAGACACTGCTAAGACATTCGGGTTGGCAGAGTGTGCTAAAGCAGTGAGTAAAACAAACTTAGGGAGTAGGCTTCTAATGTTAACATGCATGAAACCAAGGCTTTTACGGTTACAGAAGTCAACAAATGAGAGCACCTGGGGAGTGGGAGTGGAGCTAGGCACTGCAGGACCTGGAATAACCTCTACAGAGGAACAGAGGAGAAGTAGGATAAGGGTATGGCTAAAGGCTATACGAACTGGCGGTCTAGCACGTTCGGAACAAAGAGTAAAAGGAGCAGGTTTCTGGGAACGATAGCATAGATTCAAGGCATAGTGTACAGACAAAGGCAGGATCGAGTACATTGGAGGTAAACCTAGGCATTGAGTAATGATGAGAGAGATATAGTTTCTCGAGACGTTTATACCAGGTTATGTCATTGCCTATGTAGGAGTTGCAACAACATGGTTGGTTAAGGCATGTTGAGCAGGGCTAGAGGCTCTACAGTGAAATCAGACAGTAATCACTAACCAGGACAGTAATGGATGAGGCATATTGATATTAGAGAGAGGCATGTGTAGCCAAGTGAACATATGGGTCCAGTGAGAGGTTGGGCTGGCTGGGGACAAGGAAATTCAGACAGTTAGCAGACCGGTGCTAACAAGCTAGCAGTTAGTAGGCCAGGGCTAGCAAGCAAGCAGTTAGCAGACCAGGTTAGCAAGCAAGCAGTCAGCAGACCGGGACAAGCAAGCTAGCAGTTAGCAGACTGGGGCTCCCGTGTACTTCTGGGTTGGAGCGAGTGGTCGCATCGGCACTTCGCTCCCGCAGGTAGTATAACTTTTTCATTACATTTCATTACATTTCATTATATTTCATTATAGCACAACGGTTTGATTTGTCTAATCTTAGCAATTTCTTCTTAGCTAGCTACATAGCCGTCTTTGTATCAAAGATAATTGCGTAATTATCGTATTTCGCCGTCCTAACGTAGTCTTCACTAGCCAGCTAGCTAACGTCCACTGATTAGCTGCACTGGAGAAACTATTACACTCAACTGAACGACTTGATTAGTGTAGTGTTAGCTAGCTACATAGCTGTCTTTGTAACTTCGTATCCAAGATAATTGTGTAGTTTAGGTTTAGAGTGTGTAGTCTTAGAGTGATTATCTTAATTTACCGAGGTTAGCTAGTCCAGGTTACCGAGGTTAGCTAGCCAGCTATTTGTCGTCCTTAACGTAGGAGACTCTGCTAGCTAGCCAACGTCTTCTGAATAGACTCAACAACCCGGTCGCATTCACAGGTAGTATCACATTTTCATTTCATTTCATTACAGTACAACGGTTTGATTTGTTTGATCGTAGCTAGCTACATAGCTAGCTACATAGCCATCTTTGTATCAAAGATAACTGTGTAGTCTAGAGCGATTTTCTAGGTTAGCTAGCCAGCTATTGTCGTTCTTTTAACGCAACGTAACGTAAACAACACTACTAGCTAGCCAGCTAGCCCCCGAATAGCAGCACTGCAGAAACTATTACACTCAACGGAACGACTTGATTAGTGTATTGTCAACAACGCACCCACTGCCAGCTAGCCTACTTCAGCAGTACTGTATCATTTTAATCATTTTAGTCAATAAGATTCTTGCTACGTAAGCTTAACTTTCTGAACATTCGAGACGTGTAGTCCACTTGTCATTCCAATCTCCTTTGCATTAGCGTAGCCTCTTCTGTAGCCTGTCAACTATGTGTCTGTTTATCCCTGTTCTCTCCTCTCTGCACAGACCATACAAACGCTCCACACCGCGTGGCCGTGGCCACCCTAATCTGGTGGTCCCAGCGCGCACGACCCACGTGGAGTTCCAGGTCTCCGGTAGCCTCTGGAACTGCCAATCTGCGGTCAACAAGGCAGAGTTCATCTCAGCCTATGCCTCCCTCCAGTCCCTCGACTTCTTGGCACTGACGGAAACATGGATCACCACAGACAACACTGCTACTCCTACTGCTCTCTCTTCGTCCGCCCACGTGTTCTCGCACACCCCGAGAGCTTCTGGTCAGCGGGGTGGTGGCACCGGGATCCTCATCTCTCCCAAGTGGTCATTCTCTCTTTCTCCCCTTACCCATCTGTCTATCGCCTCCTTTGAATTCCATGCTGTCACAGTTACTAGCCCTTTCAAGCTTAACATCCTTATCATTTATCGCCCTCCAGGTTCCCTCGGAGAGTTCATCAATGAGCTTGATGCCTTGATAAGCTCCTTTCCTGAGGACGGCTCACCTCTCACAGTTCTGGGCGACTTTAACCTCCCCACGTCTACCTTTGACTCTTTCCTCTCTGCCTCCTTCTTTCCACTCCTCTCCTCTTTTGACCTCACCCTCTCACCTTCCCCCCTACTCACAAGGCAGGCAATACGCTCGACCTCATCTTTACTAGATGCTGTTCTTCCACTAACCTCATTGCAACTCCCCTCCAAGTCTCCGACCACTACCTTGTATCCTTTTCCCTCTCGCTCTCATCCAACACCTCCCACACTGCCCCTACTCGGATGGTATCGCGCCGTCCCAACCTTCGCTCTCTCTCCCCCGCTACTCTCTCCTCTTCCATCCTATCATCTCTTCCCTCCGCTCAAACCTTCTCCCACCTATCTCCTGATTCTGCCTCCTCAACCCTCCTCTCCTCCCTCTCTGCATCCCTTGACTCTCTATGTCCCCTATCCTCCAGGCCGGCTCGGTCCTCCCCTCCCGCTCCGTGGCTCGATGACTCATTGCGAGCTCACAGAACAGGGCTCCGGGCAGCCGAGCGGAAATGGAGGAAAACTCGCCTCCCTGCGGACCTGGCATCCTTTCACTCCCTCCTCTCTACATTTTCCTCCTCTGTCTCTGCTGCTAAAGCCACTTTCTACCACGCTAAATTCCAAGCATCTGCCTCTAACCCTAGGAAGCTCTTTGCCACCTTCTCCTCCCTCCTGAATCCTCCTCCCCCTCCCCCCTCCTCCCTCTCTGCAGATGACTTCGTCAACCATTTTGAAAAGAAGGTCGACGACATCCGATCCTCGTTTGCTAAGTCAAACGACACCGCTGGTTCTGCTCACACTGCCCTACCCTGTGCTCTGACCTCTTTCTCCCTCTCTCTCCAGATGAAATCTCGTGTCTTGTGACGGCCGGCCGCCCAACAACCTGCCCGCTTGACCCTATCCCCTCCTCTCTTCTCCAGACCATTTCCGGAGACCTTCTCCCTTACCTCACCTCGCTCATCAACTCATCCCTGACCGCTGGCTACGTCCCTTCCGTCTTCAAGAGAGCGAGAGTTGCACCCCTTCTGAAAAAACCTACACTCGATCCCTCTGATGTCAACAATTACAGACCAGTATCCCTTCTTTCTTTTCTCTCCAAAACTCTTGAACGTGCCGTCCTTGGGCAGCTCTCCCGCTATCTCTCTCTGAATGACCTTCTTGATCCAAATCAGTCAGGTTTCAAGACTAGTCATTCAACTGAGACTGCTCTCCTCTGTATCACGGAGGCGCTCCGCACTGCCAAAGCTAACTCTCTCTCCTCTGCTCTCATCCTTCTAGATCTATCGGCTGCCTTCGATACTGTGAACCATCAGATCCTCCTCTCCACCCTCTCCGAGTTGGGCATCGCCGGCGCGGCCCACGCTTGGATTGCGTCCTACCTGACAGGTCGCTCCTACCAGGTGGCGTGGCGAGAATCTGTCTCCTCACCACGCACTCTCACCACTGGTGTCCCCCAGGGCTCTGTTCTTGGCCCTCTCCTATTCTCGCTATACACCAAGTCACTTGGCTCTGTCATAACCTCACATGGTCTCTCTTATCATTGCTATGCAGACGACACACAATTAATCTTCTCCTTTCCCCCTTCTGATGACCAGGTGGTGAATCGCATCTCTGCATGTCTGGCAGACATATCAGTGTGGATGACGGATCACCACCTCAAGCTGAACCTCGGCAAGACGGAGCTGCTCTTCCTCCCGGGGAAGGACTGCCCGTTCCATGATCTCGCCAACACGGTTGACAACTCCATTGTGTCCTCCTCCCAGAGCGCCAAGAACCTTGGCGTGATCCTGGACAACACCCTGTCGTTCTCAACCAACATCAAGGCGGTGGCCCGTTCCTGTAGGTTCATGCTCTACAACATCCGCAGAGTACGATCCTGCCTCACACAGGAAGCGGCGCAGGTCCTAATCCAGGCACTTGTCATCTCCCGTCTGGATTACTGCAACTCGCTGTTGGCTGGGCTCCCTGCCTGTGCCATTAAACCCCTTCAACTCATCCAGAACGCCGCAGCCCGTCTGGTGTTCAACCTTCCCAAGTTCTCTCACGTCACCCCGCTCCTCCGTTCTCTCCACTGGCTTCCAGTTGAAGCTCGCATCCGCTACAAGACCATGGTGCTTGCCTACGGAGCTGTGAGGGGAACGGCACCTCAGTACCTCCAGGCTCTGATCAGGCCCTACACCCAAACAAGGGCACTGCGTTCATCCACCTCTGGCCTGCTCGCCTCCCTACCACTGAGGAAGTACAGCTCCCGCTCAGCCCAGTCAAAACTGTTCGCTGCCCTGGCCCCCCAATGGTGGAACAAACTCCCTCACGACGCCAGGACAGCGGAGTCAATCACCACCTTCCGGAGACACCTGAAACCCCACCTCTTTAAGGAATACCTAGGATAGGATAAGTAATCCCTCTCACCCCCCCCCCTTAAGTTTTAGATGCACTATTGTAAAGTGACTGTTCCACTGGATGTCATAAGGTGAATGCACCAATTTGTAAGTCGCTCTGGATAAGAGCGTCTGCTAAATGACTTAAATGTAATGTAATGTAAATGGGATGTTTATAATGGGATACAGGTATTCAAATAAGGAGAGGGTGAAATGTTTGTTGTTGAATTTTCTGTTTGCTCAGGCAAAGTTTGCTATTTGGCTAACAAGGAGGAACAGGGTCAATGGTGGGGGATAACAGACCGTTACTATTACTTAATGGGATGGTCTCTGCGCGCCTTAGGGTGGAATTTGAGTTCTATAAAGTTATAAAAAGTGTGGAGATGTTTCAGGAGATATGGTGTGTCGGAGAGGCTGTCTGTACAACTGGAGAAGATGGGTTGGATATATACGGTTGTAGAATTGGCGAGGTTTTAGGTTAATGTGATGTGTGGGGTTGTTTTGTATCATGGGGTAGAGTATGCAGTACTGCAGTACAGGGATGTTTGTTTGTTTTGGGGTGGGGTGGGGTTTTAATGAAATGAGAATGTATCACTAAAGAAAGGCAAAACATTTCTCTCTCTCTCTCTCTCTCTCTCTCTCTCTCTCTCTCTCTCTCTCTCTCTCTCTCTCTCTCTCTCTCTCTCTCTCTCTCTCTCTCTCTCTCTCTCTCTCTCTCTCTCTCTCTCTCTCTCTCTCTCTCTCTCTCTCTCAATTGGCATGGGAAACATATGTTAAAATTGCCAAAGCAAGTGAAGTAGATAATAAACAATAAGAAGTAACAATAAACATTACACTCACAAAAGTTCCAAAAGAATAAAGAGATTTCAAATGTCATATTATGTGCAAATATTTAAAGTACAAAAGGGAAAATAATAATAAAAATAATAATAAAAATTGGGGTTGTTTTCCCGCGCTATAGCACACTTGATATTTAAAGGTAATTTCTGATTGTGCCTTTAAAAGGTACATAGCCGACAAAGTATGATCGAATTGAATCCCGGCCCTATACTCTCACAATTAGAAAAGTCTTCGATCGAGACTGTTCTGTTGTACCCTGTGATATTAGACAAGTGGAACTTGGCTGACAACAGGGCACTATTTAACAGGTATCCCTGCAGCTGGCAAGAGACATTCATGAGTTACTGTGAGTTGTAAATGCTTTTGATGAATTCACAACACTGTTATTGCAGTCAAATAAAAGCTTACTATGAAAACATGGTGTAAAACTGCCTGTTTTATAGGAACATGTGTTGCCATTTGGTCCAGAACAATATAAGACTGCAGTAATAGCCACAGAATGGATGTGCAGATATGCAGTCAATCCGTACAATTCACTTAATTGGTCCCTAGTTTATCATCATTGAATTGCATTTCTGGTAAATCCCTATGATTCATTCAGTGCAGTAGTTTGCCTAGAAACACAGTTGTCTGGTTTGCTTTGTGTTGTGTGACATCATATACACTATTAGTCACCATAGTTGAGTGACTGTTATGTGACAGGGCAATCAAATACCTTGCTTAGCCTTGCAATTTTCTACACAATATTTGTATCTTCATTAGATAGAGAGACATATTATTCAGTTAAGGACATACAGTATAATGTGTCTAGATTTCTAAAACTTATAGGAGACCCTGTAGTTATTGGGGCCCTGACAGTGTGTGTACCTCTGTGCTGCACGGTGCAGCCAACCCACATAAACCATGTGACAATCTCTCTGAGAAATCACTGCTTCGTTTAATTGCGTTCATTTAAGTGCTGAGGTGTTCATGCCTTTTATAGGAACCCAGCCCCTGTGGTATTGACACAGCAGCCCTGCATGTGTCTAAATTAAATGACAAATTACGCAGCTGCCATGTTTGATTAATAGCGGCTTGAACATACACATTAAACTCTAAACATTTTAAATGCAGTAATAAAAGAGAGCATCATTCACTTTTCATGCGATTCCCCCATAAAATCACGGTGCACATGAATCATTTGAAGAAAGCTTTTTTTTTAATTGACATCTTATACTTTGCTGGCTTAGGGGGCCAACACACAATCACTCCTGACACAACAGAGCCACACTACTGTGGAAAGGCATCATCCAATTTTGGTGGAAATGTGTCACCTTAAAACTTGTACTTTTATAGATCCTCTGACATTCATTAAATTGTTGGGGAAGTGAATGACAGTGTTTGAAATAATCTGTTAAATTGTTGCATTAAGATAATGGAAGAGTTTATACAATCTTTAGCTAGCTTTAAATGCTGGTGTAGGAGGCAGAGCAAAGTTGGCAGCACATTTAATCCAAAGTGGCCCATAAATGCATTTTATAATGGACAGGGGAGATGATTCCATTAATGTCATAGCATGTACTTTCACACTCTGAGTACATTTTCTACTGGAGGTAAACTATTCATGATCACACCTTTTTAAGTGATACATTGAATTACCCTTCTAAACAATTAATAGACTCAAAAATCCTTCAGATATCCCATTCCTGAACAGCTGCTTTACTCTAAGCTAAGCAGGCATTGAGGCCCATGAGAATCCCACACGTGGAATCCTCTCAGTCAAGCACGTGCACAGATAAAGGTGCTCCCCTGTGAATGGCAAAAACCAAATATACAGTATGTGTGCTATTTTTAGACTTTGAACACCTTCTAAAAATCTTAGGGGGCACAAAGTATGTGAGGATGATTAGGGTGGTGGTCCCCGTCCAGAAGTTTTGTGCCTTTTTCAAACACCTGAAACAGCTTCTCCGTGTAATCCATGGCCATAATCTTTATGCTTAATTCGATGTAAAAATATGTATTTTCTTCTGCATATATAAGCATACGTCTTGAGCTGTCTGTATCCTTCTGACTAGTGGTTATTTTTTAAATAAATAACATTTGTATTTGTATTTGTATTCGAATCACCGAGCTGACAATGTTATGCAGGTGAATGAGGACCCAAAAGCGACTTGGCGAAAACAGAGTCTTTAATCCAGTTTAAGGAAATAGCAATACTCCTAGACAAATCGGAGCGGTAAATAAAGCATAAGAAACAATTTCACTCGTAATCACGAGAACTGACTGGAGACTCGATAATGAACTGCAGGTTGCCTCGGGAAGGCACTTGACCGTAGCAGACTCAGACACCTGCTCACCACGCAGCATCTGAGGGAAACACGACACGACAGGGCGATACAAAGACAGCACGGTGAACAGTATACAAGGATCCGACAGGACAGAAACGGAAAACAAGGGGAGAAATAGGGACTCTAATCAGGGGAAAAGATAGGGAACAGGTGTGGGAAGACTAAATGATTGATTAGGGGAATAGGAACAGCTGGGAGCAGGAACGGAACGATAGAGAGAAGAGAGAGAGAGAGGGAGAGAGAAAAAAAGGGAACGAACCTAAAAAGACCAGCATGGGGAAAACGAACAGAAGGAAAAGCAAAATGACAAGACAATATAAGACAAAACATGACAGTACCCCCCCACTCACCGAGCGCCTCCTGGCGCACTCGAGGAGGAATCCTGGCGGCAACGGAGGAAATCATCAATCAGTGAACGGTCCAGCACGTCCCGAGACGGAACCCAACTCCTCTCCTCAGGACCGTAACCCTCCCAATCCACTAAGTATTGGTGACCCCGTCCCCGAGAACGCATGTCCATGATCCTACGTACCTTGTAAATAGGTGCGCTCTCGACAAGGACGGGAGGGGGAGGGAAGACGAACGGGGGTGCGAAGAAAGGGCTTGACACAGGAGACATGGAAGACAGGATGGACGCGACGAAGATGTCGCGGAAGAAGCAGTCGCACAGCAACAGGATTGACGACCTGGGAGACACGGAACGGACCAATGAACCGCGGAGTCAACTTACGAGAAGCTGTCGTAAGAGGAAGGTTGCGAGTGGAAAGCCACACTCTCTGGCCGCAACAATACCTTGGACTCTTAATCCTACGTTTATTGGCGGCTCTCACAGTCTGTGCCCTGTAACGGCAAAGTGCAGACCTCACCCTCCTCCAGGTGCGCTCACAACGTTGGACAAACGCTTGAGCGGAGGGAACGCTGGACTCGGCAAGCTGGGATGAGAACAGAGGAGGCTGGTAACCCAGACTACTCTGAAACGGAGATAACCCGGTAGCAGACGAAGGAAGCGAGTTGTGAGCGTATTCTGCCCAGGGGAGCTGTTCTGCCCAAGACGCAGGGTTTCTGAAAGAAAGGCTGCGAAGTATGCGACCAATCGTCTGATTGGCCCTCTCTGCTTGACCGTTAGACTGGGGATGAAACCCGGAAGAGAGACTGACGGACGCACCAATCAAACAACAGAACTCCCTCCAAAACTGTGACGTGAATTGCGGACCTCTGTCTGAAACGGCGTCTAACGGGAGGCCATGAATTCTGAACACATTCTCGATGATGATTTGTGCCGTCTCCTTAGCGGAAGGAAGTTTAGCGAGAGGAATGAAATGTGCCGCCTTAGAGAACCTATCGACAACCGTAAGAATCACAGTCTTCCCCGCAGACAAAGGCAGACCGGTAATGAAGTCTAGGGCGATGTGAGACCATGGTCGAGAAGGAATGGGGAGCGGTCTGAGACGACCGGCAGGAGGAGAGTTACCTGACTTAGTCTGCGCGCAGTCCGAACAAGCAGCCACGAAACGGCGCGTGTCACGCTCCTGAGTCGGCCACCAAAAGCGCTGGCGAATAGAAGCAAGAGTGCCTCGAACACCGGGATGACCAGCTAACTTGGCAGAGTGAGACCACTGAAGAACAGCCAGACGAGTGGAAACAGGAACGAAAAGAAGGTTACTAGGACAAGCGCGCGGCGCGCAGTGTGCGTGAGTGCTTGCTTAACCTGTCTTTCAATTCCCCAGACTGTCAACCCGACAACACGCCCATAAGGAAGAATCCCCTCGGGATCAGTAGAAGCCACAGAAGAACTAAAAGACGGGATAAGGCATCAGGCTTGATGTTCTTGCTACCCGGACGGTAAGAAATCACAAACTCGAAACGAGCGAAAAATAACGCCCAACGAGCTTGACGAGCATTAAGTCGTTTGGCAGAACGGATGTACTCAAGGTTCTTATGGTCTGTCCAAACGACAAAGGAACGGTCGCCCCCTCCAACCACTGTCGCCATTCGCCTAGGGCTAAGCGGATGGCGAGCAGTTCGCGGTTACCCACATCATAGTTGCGTTCAGATGGCGACAGGCGATGAGAAAAATAAGCGCAAGGATGAACCTTATCGTCAGACTGGAAGCGCTGGGATAGAATGGCTCCCACGCCTACCTCTGAAGCGTCAACCTCGACAATGAATTGTCTAGTGACGTCAGGAGTAACGAGGATAGGAGCGGACGTAAAACGTTCTTTTAGAAGATCAAAAGCTCCCTGGGCGGAACCGGACCACTTAAAACACGTCTTGACAGAAGTAAGAGCTGTGAGAGGGGCAGCAACTTGACCGAAATTACGAATGAAACGCCGATAGAAATTAGCGAAACCTAGAAAGCGCTGCAACTCGACACGTGACCTTGGAACGGGCCACTCACTGACAGCTTGGACCTTAGCAGAATCCATCTGAATGACTTCAGCGGAAATAACGGAACCGAGAAAAGTAACGGAGGAGACATGAAAAGAGCACTTCTCAGCCTTCACGTAGAGACAATTCTCTAAAAGGCGCTGGAGAACACGTCGAACGTGCTGAACATGAATCTCGAGTGACGGAGAAAAAATCAGGATATCGTCAAGGTAGACAAAAACAAAGATGTTCAGCATGTCTCTCAGAACATCATTAACTAATGCCTGAAAAACAGCTGGCGCATTGGCGAGACCAAACGGCAGAACCCGGTACTCAAAATGCCCTAACGGAGTGTTAAACGCCGTTTTCCACTCGTCCCCCTCTCTGATGCGCACGAGATGGTAAGCGTTACGAAGGTCCAAATTAGTAAAGCACCTGGCTCCCTGCAGAATCTCGAAGGCTGATGACATAAGGGGAAGCGGATAACGATTCTTAACCGTTATGTCATTCAGCCCTCGATAAACCACGCAGGGGCGTAGAGTACCGTCCTTTTTCTTAACAAAAAAAAACCCCCGCCCCGGCCGGAGAGGAAGAAGGCACTATGGTACCGGCATCAAGAGACACAGACAAATAATCCTCGAGAGCCTTACTTTCGGGAGCCGACAGAGAGTATAGTCTACCCCGAGGAGGAGTGGTCCCCGGAAGGAGATCAATACTACAATCATACGACCGGTGAGGAGGAAGGGAGTTGGCTCGGGACCGACTGAAGACCGTGCGCAGATCATGATATTCCTCCGGCACTCCTGTCAAATCGCCAGGTTCCTCCTGAGAAGTGGGGACAGAAGAAATGGGAGGGATATATAATATATATATATAATATATGAAGAAATGGGAGTCATGTGTGCATACATTCTACGATGGCAGACATTAAACACTTCACATGACAAGAAACGTTCCAGGATAGGATAGAATTACTAGACCAATTAATAGAAGGATTATGACATACTAGCCAGGGATGACCCAAAACAACAGGTGTAAAAGGTGAACGAAAAATCAAAAAAGAAATAGTCTCACTGTGGTTACCAGATACTGTGAGGGTTAAAGGTAGTGTCTCAAATCTGATACTGGGAAGATGACTACCATCTAAGGCGAACATGGGCGTAGGCTTGTCTAACTGTCTGAAAGGAATGTCATGTTTCCGAGCCCATGCTTCGTCCATGAAACAACCCTCAGCCCCAGAGTCTATCAAGGCACTGCATGTAGCACCCGAACCGGTCCAGCGTAGATGGACCGACATAGTAGTACAGGATCTAGATGGAGAGACCTGAGTAGTAGCGCTCACCAGTAGCCCTCCGCTTACTGATGAGCTCTGGCTTTACTGGACATGAATTGACAAAATGTCCATCAAATCCGCAATAGAGGCACAGGCGGTTGGTGATCCTCCGTTCCCTCTCCTTAGTCGAGATGCGAATACCTCCCAGCTGCATGGGCTCAGTCTCTGAGCCAGAGGAGGGAGATGGTTGCGATGCGGAGCAGGGAAACACCGTTGACGCGAGCTCTCTTCCACGAGCTTGGTGACGAAGATCTACCCGTCGTTCTATGCGGATGGCGAGAGCAATCAAAGAGTCCACACTGGAAGGAACCTCCCGGGAGAGAATCTCATCTTTAACCACTGCGTGGAGTCCCTCCAGAAAACGAGCGAGCAGCGCCGGCTCGTTCCAGTCACTAGAGGCAGCAAGAGTGCGAAACTCTATAGAGTAATCCGTTATGGATCGATCACCTTGGCATAGGGAAGCCAGGGCCCTAGAAGCCTCCCTACCAAAAACTGAACGGTCAAAAACCCGAATCATCTCCTCTTTAAAGTTCTGGTACTTGTTTGAACAATCAGCCCTTGCCTCCCAGATAGCTGTGCCCCACTCTCGAGCCCGGCCAGTAAGGAGTGAAATGACGTAAGCAACCCGAGCTCTCTCTCTAGAGTATGTGTTGGGTTGGAGAGAGAACACAATATCACACTGGGTGAGAAAGGAGCGGCACTCCTTGGGCTGCCCGGAGTAGCAAGGTAGGTTATTAACCCTAGGTTCCGGAGGCTCGGCAGACCAGGAAGTAACAGGTGGCACGAGACGAAGACTCTGGAACTGTCCAGAGAGGTCGGAAACCTGAGCGGCCAGGTTCTCCATGGCATGACGAGCAGCAGACAATTCCTGCTCGTGTCTGCCGAGCATGGCTCCTTGGATCTCGACGGCAGTGTTACGAGCGTCTGTAGTCGCTGGGTCCATTCTTTGGTCGGATCCTTCTGTTATGCAGGTGAATGAGGACCCAAAAGCGACTTGGCGAAAACAGAGTCTTTAATCCAGTTTAAGGAAATAGCAATACTCCTAGACAAATCGGAGCGGTAAATAAAGCATAAGAAACAATTTCACTCGTAATCACGAGAACTGACTGGAGACTCGATAATGAACTGCAGGTTGCCTCGGGAAGGCACTTGACCGTAGCAGACTCAGACACCTGCTCACCACGCAGCATCTGAGGGAAACACGACACGACAGGGCGATACAAAGACACAGCACGGTGAACAGTATACAAGGATCCGACAGGACAGAAACGGAAAACAAGGGGAGAAATAGGGACTCTAATCAGGGGAAAAGATAGGGAACAGGTGTGGGAAGACTAAATGATTGATTAGGGGAATAGGAACAGCTGGGAGCAGGAACGGAACAATAGAGAGAAGAGAGAGAGAGAGAAGAGAGAAAAAAAGGGAACGAACCTAAAAAGACCAGCAGGGGGAAAACGAACAGAAGGAAAAGCAAAATGACAAGACAATATAAGACAAAACATGACAGACAAGGTAAAAATCTGTCATTCTGCCCCTGAGCAAGGCAGTTAAGCCACTGTTTCCTGGGCGCCGAAGACGTGGATGTCGATTATGGCAGCCCCCTGCACCTCTCTGATTCAGAGGGGTTGGGGTAAATGCTGAAGACACATTTCAGTTGAACGCATTCAGTTGTACAACTGACTAGGTACATGTATCTACCTTTCCCTTTCCCATTAGCTGCTACCAAGGCAGCAGCTACTCTTACTGGGGTCCAGCAACATTAACTTCTTATGGCTGGGGGCAGTATTGAGTAGCTTGGATGAATAAGGTGCCCAGAGGTGCCCAGAGTAAACTGCCTGCTACTCAGTCCCAGTTGCTAATATATGCATAATATTAGTAGATTTGGATGGAAAACACTCTGAAGTTTCTAAACCTGTTTGAATGATGTCTGTGAGTAGAACAGAACTCATATGGCAGGCAAAAACCTGAGAACGAATCCAACCAGGAAGTGGGAAATCTGAGGTTGGTCGTTATTCAACTCATTCCCTGTGAAGATACAGTGGGGTATTGGTCATGTTGCACTTCCTAAGGCTTCCACTAGATGTCAACAGTCTTTAGAACCTTGTTTGATGCTTTTACTGTGAAGTGGTGGCAAATGAGAGGGGAATGAGTCAGAGGTCTGCCAGAATGCCTTGAGCTCAAGGCGCTCGTTCACGTGAGAGCGAGCTCTGTTCCAATGCTTTTCTACAGACAAAGGAATTCTCCGGTTGGAACATTATTGAATATTTATGTTAAAAACATCCTAAAGATTGATTCTATACTTCGTTTGACATGTTTCTACGGACTGTAACGGAACTTTTTGACATTTCGTCTGCTCCTAGTGAACGCGCTTCATGAGTTTGGATTTGTTTACCAAACGCGCTAACAAAAGGAGCTATTTGGACATAAATGATGGACATTATCAAACAAAACATACATTTATTGTGGAACTGGGATTCCTGGGAGTGCATTCTGATGGAGATCATCAAAGGTAAGTGAATATTTATAATGTTATTTCTGACTTCTGTTGACTGCACAATATGGCGGATATTTTATTTGCTTGTTTGGGCTCTTAGCGCTGTACTCAGATTATTGCATGATTTGCTTTTTCCGTAAAGCTTTTTTGAAATCTGACACAGCAGTTGCATTAAGGAGAAGTCTATCTAAAGTTCCATGTATAACACTTGTATTTTCATCAACATTTATTATAAGTATTTCTGTAAATTGATGTGGCTCTCTGCAAAATCACTGGATGTTTTTGGAACTACTGAACAGAACGCGCCAATGTATACTGAGATGTTTTGATATAAATATGAACTCTATCGAACAAAACATATAGGTATTGTGTAACATGAAGTCCTATGAGTGTCATATGATGAAGATCATCAAAGGTTAGTGATTAATTCTATCTCTATTTCTGATTTTTGTAACTCCTCTTTGGCTGGAAAAATTGCTGTGTTTTTCTGTGACTTGGCTCTGACCTAACATAATCGTTTGTGGTGCTTTCGCCGTAATGCCTTTTTGAAATCAGACATTGTGGTGGGATTAACAAGAAGTTTATCTTTAAAATGGTGTGAAATACTTGTATGTTTGAAGAATTTTAATTGTGGGATTTCTGTTGTTTTGAATTTGGCGCCCTGCACTTTCACTGGCTGTTGTCATATCAATCCCGTTAGCGAGATCTCAGGCCTAAAAAGTTTTTAAGGCAGTTATATACAATTAAAAATATTACATGACATTACATTTCATAACACTTTTCACAGTACACTGTGTTCCCTCAGGCCACTATTCTACTACCACATATCTACAATACAAAATCCATGTGTACATGTTTTATCATGTGTATGTGTGTCTGTGCCTGTGTGTGTGTGTGTGTGTGTGTCTCTTCACAGCCCCCACTGTTCCATACAGGGTAGTTTTCTCAATTTTTTAAAATCTGATTCTACTGCTTGTATCAGTTACCTGATGTGGAATGGAGTTCCATGTAGTCATGGCTCTATGTAGTACTGTGCGCCTCACATAGTCTGTTCTTGACTTGGGGATTGTGAAGAGACTGATGGCATGTCTTGTGGGGTATGCACGGGTGTCCGAAGCTGTGTTCTAGTAGTCTGCACGGCCCTGTGCTCCATGCAGGCCAGGGATTCCATCCCTATCATGAGACACCCTTATCATACACACGTGCCTACATAACTCTGTCTCTTCTTCTAATAACAGTGGGATTCGCTGTGTGGTGTTTATGGACGACCTAAGTGGACTGGAGCACTCCATACTCTGACACCTCGTTAAAATACCAGCAGCTACAGTCCTGAAGGCCTAAACTCTAGAGTTTGTGTTAGCTGATAAGCCTCTGTAGACTTTAATTGCCTCATTTAGCCAGTTAGACTAATGTTATTGTAAGACATGATATTGTGGCGTGACAAGTTGCTTGTGTCCAGAGACAAGAGACAACATTGTTTTTTCTCCCCAGATGGAAGACCTAGGTGTTATGAATACATTACATGCATCAAATGTATCCATAGCAATGGCATTTCTTACTTTATATTGGTGTTTTGTTGTATCAATAATGACTCTTTTGAATGATAACAATTTAACATAATACCATACCATTAGAATGTGTCCATTTACAAGCACTTGGAAGTGCATCGTTTTTCTACTTCTAAGTGGGATATTTTTCATTTTTAAAGGGCTAGGCCTATATGAAAGCCATACAAACATGCATTTTGTTTAATTTAATTGTCAGAATGATGTGTGCTTGTACTTCAGTTGCCACAGTGACTATGTAATAACCCCACAACCTCTCCATCATCTTGGGCCTCATGACTGAGATGAGAGACCTGTTGAAATAGAAGCTGTTTAATTAATTAAGTAACCAAAAATACAAATTTCAATAGCTGAGGAAATAATTGCCCAGCCACTCATTAGGCATTCCATCTGGTCAATTACCTCCCTGTTAGTCTACCAGAGTTATAAATGACTGACTGGTAATTGGAGCTAGCTGTCAGCTAGAGCACTGAGAGGAACTGAATTACACAGTGTCATTAAAATAAATACATCAAATAATAATCCAATGAAAAATGCATTAATTGAGCATGTTTAATTGTTATCTGAAATTAGCCTCTCTCGTATCTCTCTCCCCTCCCCTCTGCGCTCCGCATCACTTACACCTATTTGAAACCTTTTGAACTGAGAAAGAACCCTTCAGATGAAGAGACTCAGAGAGCAAGGAGTCTCTTAACGTGAGAAAATGATCCTGTCTTAAATATCAATAAACACTGAGTTCTTATAGCGCAGGGATGATAGTTATATCATGAATGCCAGATTACACATAGTAAACACAGTTCATAACGTAACCATAACAATTGCTGTTACTAGGAATATCTATGGTACAAAAATCCTGTGTTTCATTTGTTTACATTTGGACTATTAACATTACCTTATGTTATAATATATACATCAAATGTAAAAGCCCACAAAGACTTGCACTGAGACATCTATTCTATCACAACATACTGTGAAGAATGCATCAAATAATTATGCAAAACGTATTTCCCAATGACAAAAATATATCAATTCCACTGATGAAAGCTATTTTTAAGTACTTCACCATTAAAAACCACAGTAAATAGACATGTCTTTTGGTCGTCCTCATCAAGATTAGTTTCATGATTTGGTAAAAGGGGGGGGGTCCTTTTCTTTTACCTTGAACCCAAAGGAGGAGAGTATGTGGTTTGAAACATTTTCCAGGTAATTGATAGTGAACTGATTTATGGCCCTTATTGCACGGTATAATTAATTTTATGCATATGACTTCCGTAACAATTACCGTGTGGGACGATTGGAGAAGTTCACTGCTTATATGAAGCCATCAATAACTGTGAATTCATCCCTGAGAGGCCTTGATATCTGGATGAGAGAGGGATGAGAGAAGGAGGAGGAACCAAAAAAATCCTCTGCTAGAATAGAGAAGGATTCTGTAAAAGGGCAAACATTCTGGGTTGACTAAACCTCTTGATGAACTGTGCCCAGAAGAAATTCAAAGGACATTTGAAGAGAAATAACCTCTTGTTCTTCATGTAGAAAAGAGAAGTGTTGAGCTGTCCTTTCAATCTGTTTCTGTTTCTGATCAGCATAAGATGTATGGGTAATTCCATAGCACCTGAAATAAACGTTCCTACACTCTTAAACTTTGGTTTTAGGGACACGTGTTGTACAATAGGACCCAGTAAATGAAGACCCAGGAACATTCCACAGACAAAGAGAAGACAAGGTAGAGGGATACAGACAGGTGGAGGTACAGAGCCAGGGGAAAGGGGAAAGGGACCCCCTCCCCCAAAAAATGGACAGAAAGAAAGAGATAAACCTATAGGGTTAGAGAAAGAGGTAGAACAGAAAGAAAGAAATGTACCTTTAGGGTTCGAGAAAGAGGTAGAACAGAAAGAAAGAAATGTACCTTTAGGGTTCGAGAAAGAGGTAGAACAGAAAGAAAGAAATGAACCTATAGGGTTAGAGAAAGAGGTAGAACAGAAAGAAAGAAATGTACCTTTAGGGTTCGAGAAAGAGGTAGAACAGAAAGAAAGAAATGACCCTATAGCGTTAGAGAAAGAGGTAGAACAGAAAGAAAGAAATTAACCTATAGGGTTAGAGAAAGAGGTAGAACAGAAATAAAGAGATAACCCTGTAGGCTTAGAGAACGAGGTAGGATGGTTGTAAAGTCATGTGGACAGATGAGAGTGATGTGTGGAGGTTTTCCTTTCAGGTGTCTGTCTGGGTGCTGTGTTGGGTCGATTGGATGTGAAGCGTGTGCTCCCTGGACGTGTTGCGGCTCGTCAGGTCCAATCCCCTGGTTGTTTTACTAAGTGACTGATGACCAAACTGGGGTCAGGAGTAATGAACAGAGCAGTCAGCAGACTACATCCTGGAGAACACACACATACACACACATACACACAAACGTCTAGGCCAGGCCAGAGAGGAGTGTGGATAAGTCTCAGAATGGGGTATAGACTGGACAGGTACAGGGAGACAGGCGTCAGAGGTTAGGAGGGATGCAAGCTCAGATTGACTCTAACAGATGGCTCAAAAACATTCAAGGAGATCTGATGGACACATAGTTTAAGTATGGTCCTGTGTAGCTCAGTTGGTAGAGCATGGCGCATAGGGTAGTGGGTTCAGGGACCACCCAAGGTATGCACACATGACTGTAAGTCGCTTTGGATAAAAGCGTCTGCTAAATGGCATATATATTATTATTATTATTATAAAGGTAAGTACACCTGCTCTGAAAGGGCCAGGGACCAGACCACAGCATGTTTACAACTGTACAGGTCTAAACATAACATCATTGATGACATTTAAAGTACAATTCAAAGCATCTCTTCTAACTGATTAAAACATAGACCTGTTACAGTGCCTTTGGATCTGCAAAGATAACGTATTATGATAATTGTAATTATTCGCCTACCTCATGCCTTTCGCACACAATGTATATAGACTTGTTTTCTTCCTATTGTGTTATTGACTTGTTAATTGTTTACTCCATGTGTAACTCTGTGTTGTCTGCTCACACTGCTATGCCAGGTCGCAGTTGCAAATGAGAACTTGTTCTCAACTAGCCTACCTGGTTAAATAAAGGTGAAATAAAAAATAAAATAAAAATATATATCATCTGTTTAAGCATTGATAATGTAACTGCAGCAGTAACTATGATTTCATTGGAAAAGATGCTTCCCTCTGCAACATTTATAATATATGCCGTTTAGCAGACGCTTTTATCCAAAGTGACTTACAGTCATGTGTGCATACATTCTACGTATGGGTGGTCCCAGGGATCGAACCCACTACCCTGGCGTTACAAGCGCCATGCTCTACCAACTGAGCTACAGAAGGACCACGACCATTTCTTACTGCGTCTCATTATTGACACCTTATCCCCTGGATGAACAGCCAGTCTTCCCACCAGAGCGAACCAGATATCCCCCACACCCCCCCCCATAGTCCCTCTTGTAAATCAACCTCCTATCTGACATCTGACATTATCATGTCCATACCCTGGTAATTGAAAACCCTTAAGGTCTATATCCACTCAACAACACATCACCTCATGGATTGGCAAAACAAATACTGTATACCAACACATTAATGTCAAGTCTTCCGTGTGTTGCTTAAATACCGCTCCCCGTTAATGGCCTGGCGGCAAATGGGAGAGTAGATATCTATATTAAAATAAAATGAATGCAGAGGAAAAGCGCTGTTAGATGTATGACCTCTGGCAGAAAACACATTGGGACTGAATTGATCTGGATGACATGAATAATTTAGCTGACACTAAAGGAGGCAATATAAATGCACACATATATTTGAGTCTTTCAGCCACTGTTCCGTAAATGCTCTGTTTTCCGGTTCCCTCCATCTCCCCGGCGTAGAACGCAGCATGCAGTCGGCTGCCCCGGAGGCTAAATTAATCCCAAAATGTATCCTTCCTCTCCCCTATTCCACATTCAAAATTATTCACATACAAGATGCATAATAATTCTTCTTAGATTAATCCAGAACTGGAATTGGTATCCACTCAGTAACGGGACATTTCTTTCTGTTGACCTTTACCTTTACTCCTTTACCGTTCCACCTCTCATCCAGTGTGACACCTCTCCTTTCCCCTGGTCCTGCCTCTCTGTCACGTTCTGTCCATCGTTCGTATGTGTTTTCCTTGTTTTAGTGTTGGTCAGGACGTGAGCTGGGTGGGCATTCTATGTTGTGTGTCTGGTTTGTCTATTTCTATGTTTGGCCTGATATGGTTCTCAATCAGAGGCAGGTGTTAGTCATTGTCTCTGATTGGGAACCATATTTAGGTAGCCTGTTTTGTGTTGGGTTTTGTGGGTGATTGTTCCTGTCTCTGTGTTTGCACCAGATAGGACTGTTTAGGTTTTCACTTTTCTTGTTTTGTATAGTCTGTTCATGTATACTCGTTTTTATTAAAAACATGAATAACCACCACGCTGCATTTTGGTCCGCCTCTCTTTCACCAGAAGAAAACCCTTACAGAATCACCCACCAACCAAGGACCAAGCGGCGTGGTAAACAGAGGCAGCAGCAACAGCAGCAGCAGGAGAAGCGACAGGTGCAGCAGGAGCAACAGCAGCAGCAGCAAAGGCAGCAGCAGGAGAAGCAACAGAGGCATCAGCAGCAGTGGGAGAGGCTGCACTATTTGGATAAATGGACTTGGGAGGAGATCCTTGACGGAGAAGAACCCTGGGCAGAGCCAGGGGAAAATTGCCGCCCCAAAGCCGAGCTGGAGGCAGCGAAAGCAGAGAGGCGGCATTATGAGGAGCTAGCACGGCAGAGCGGCTGGAAGCCCGAGAGGCACCCCCAAAAATGTATTGGGGGAGGGGGCACAGGGAGAGTGTGGCAGAGTCAGGAGTCAGACCTGAGCCAACTCCCCCTGTTTACCGTAAGGAGCCATGGATGGAATTGGAGCTGTCGGCAAAGCAGAGTGCTGAGTCTGAGAGTGTGGAGGATGTATTGGACAGAGTAGAAAGAAAGCTGTTGGTTTGGCATAATATGCACGGCATACCAGTGCCAGCACCACGCATCAGGCCTACAGTGCGTCCCCCCTGTCCAGCGCTGCCGGAGCCTTCCTCCTCTCCAGCGCTGCCAGAGCCTTTTTCTCCATCAGCCCAGCGCCGTCTGAGCTACCCGTCTGCCCAGCGCCGTCTGAGCTACCAGTCTGCCCAGCGCCGCCAGTGCCGCCAGCCTGCCCAGCGCCGTCTGAGCTACCAGTCTGCCCAGCGCCGCCAGTGCCGCTAGTCTGCCCAGCGCCGTCTGAGCTACCCGTCTGCCCAGCGCCGTCTGAGCTACCAGTCTGCCCAGCGCCGGCAGTGCCGCCAGTCTGCCCAGCGCCGGCAGTGCCGCCAGTCTGCCCAGCGCCGCCAGTGCCGCCAGTCTGCCAGGATCCGCCAGTCTGCCAGGATCCGCCAGTCTACCAGGATCCGCCAGTCTGCCAGGATCCGCCAGTCTGCCAGGATCTGCCAGTCGGCCAGGATCCGCCAGTCGGCCAGGATCCGCCAGAACTGCCAGTCGGCCAGGATCTGCCAGTCGGCCAGGATCTGCCAGTCGGCCAGAATCTGCCAGTCAGCCAGGATCCGCCATTCAAAGGCGGATCCGCCAGTCTGCCAGGATCCGCCAGAAGTGCCAGTCAGCCAGGAACTGCCAGAAGTGCCAGTCGGCCAGGATCTGCCAGTCTGCCAGGATCCGCCAGTCTGCCAGGATTCGCCAGAACTGCCAGTCGGCCAGGATCTGCCAGTCGGCCAGAATCTGTCAGTCAGCCAGGATCCGCCATTCAACCAGGATCCGCCAGTCAGCCAGGATCCGCCAGAAGTGCCAGTCAGCCAGGAACTGCCAGAACTGCCAGTCGGCCAGGATCCGCCAGTCAGCCAGGATCTGCCAGTCGGCCAGGATCTGCCAGTCGGCCAGGATCTGCCAGTCAGCCAGGATCCGCCAGTCTGCCAGGATCAGTTAGATCCGCCATTCAGCCAGGATCCGCCAGTGTGCCAGGATCCACCAGTCAGCCGGGATCCGCCAGTCTACCAGGATCCGCCAGTCAGCCAGGATCTGCCAGAACTACCAGTCAGCCAGGATCCGCCAGAACTGCAGGTCAGCCAGGATCCGCCAGAACTGCAGGTCAGCCAGGATCCGCCAGTCTGCCAGGATCCGCCAGTCAGCGCCAGGATCCGCCAGAACTGCCAGTCGACCAGGATCTGCCAGTCAGCCAGGATCTGCCAGTCGGCCAGGATCTGCCAGTCGGCCAGGATCTGCCAGTCGGCCAGGATCTGCCAGTCAGCCAGGATCTGCCAGTCATCCAGGATCAGTTAGATCTGCCATTCTGCCATGATCCACCAGTCAGCCAGGATCCGCCAGAAGTGCCAGTCAGCCAGGATATGCCAGATCCGCTAGTCAGCCAGGATCTGCCAGTCTGCCAGGATCTGCCAGTCAGCCAGGATCTGCCAGAACCACCAGCCAGCCAGGATCTGGTAGATCCATCAACCTGCCTGAGCTTCCTCTCACTCCTGAGCTTCCCATCACTCCTGAGCTTCCCATCACTCCTGAGCTTCCCATCACTCCTGAGCTTCCCATCACTCCTGAGCTTCCCATCACTCCTGAGCTTCCCATCACTCCTGAGCTTCCCATCACTCCTGAGCTTCCCATCACTCCTGAGCTTCCCATCACTCCTGAGCTTCCCCTCGGTCCCGAGCTTCCCCTCGGTCCCGAGCTTCCCCTCGGTCCCGAGCTTCCCCTCGGTCCCGAGCTTCCCCTCGGTCCCGAGCTTCCCCTCGGTCCCGAGCTTCCCCTCGGTCCCGAGCTCCCTCTCAGTCCTGAGCTACCTCAGTCCAGTGGGGCCCATTGTTAGGTTTCCTAGGCCAAGGTTAGCGGCGAGGGTCGCCACTCAAGGGACACTAAGGAGGTGGACTAAGACAATTATGGAGTGGGGTCCACGTCCAGCGCCAGAGCCGCCACCGCGGACAGATGCCCACCCAGACCCTCCCCTATAGGTCCGCACCTTGGGGGGGGGGGGGGGGGTTCTGTCACGTTCTGTCCATCGTTCGTATGTGTTTTCCTTGTTTTAGTGTTGGTCAGGACGTGAGCTGGGTGGGCATTCTATGTTGTGTGTCTGGTTTGTCTATTTCTATGTTTGGCCTGATATGGTTCTCAATCAGAGGCAGGTGTTAGTCATTGTCTCTGATTGGGAACCATATTTAGATAGCCTGTTTTGTGTTGGGTTTTGTGGGTGATTGTTCCTGTCTCTGTGTTTGCACCGGATAGGACTGTTTAGGTTTTCACTTTTCTTGTTTTGTATAGTCTGTTCATGTATAGTCGTCTTTATTAAAAACATGAATAACCACCATACTGCATTTTGGTCCGCCTCTCTTTCAGCAGAAGAAAACCCTTACACTCTCTTCCTCCACCGCCTGTTCAGCTGAGTTTACTGTCCTGTCCCTCCTTTAAACACATGGAATGGATGTCCTCTCTTTGTCCTCTTCTCAATGGTCAGGCTTAAGCAATGTTGTTTACATCATTCTGCCCCTAAATAAGTGAGTTGACCCACTGTTTCTAGGCCGTCATTGTAAATAAGAATTTGTTCTTAACCTCTTGAAACTCTGGGGGCAGTATTTCATTTTTGGATGAAAAACGTTCCCGTTTTAAACAATATATTTTGTCACGAAAAGATGCTCGACTATGCATATAATTGACATCTTTGGAAAGAAAACACTCTGACGTTTCCAAAACTGCAAAGATATTGTCTGTGAGTGCCACAGAACTAATGCTACAGGCGAAACCAAGATGAAATATCATACACTAAGTGAGCCAGATTTTGGAGGTGCTGTGTTCCAATGTCTCCTTATATGGCTGTGAATGCGTAAGGAATGAGCCTACACTTTCTGTCGTTTCCCCAAGGTTTTTGAAGCATTGTGACGTATTTGAAGGCATATCATTGGAAAATTGACCATAAGAGACTACATTTACCAGGTGTCCGCTCGGTGTCCTCCGTCGAAACTATTTCGTAATCTCCAAACTGCAACGAGTGATTTATCATGAAATAGATATGTGAAAAACACCTTGAGGATTGATTCTAAACAAAGTTTGCCATGTTTCTGTCGATATTATGGAGTTAATTTGGAAAAAAGTTTGCGTTGTAATGACTGAATTTTCGGGGGTTTTCGGGGGTTTTCTTAGACAAATGTGATGAACAAAACGGAGCGATTTCTCCTACACAAATAATATTTTTGGAAAAACTGAACATTTGCTATCTGAGAGTCTCCTCATTGAAAACATCCAAAGTTCTTCATAGGTAAATTATTTTATTTGAATGCTTTTCTTGTTTTTGTGAAAATGCTGCCTGCTGAATGCTAGGCTTAATGCTATGCTAGCTATCAATAATCTTACACAAATGCTTGTGTAGCTATGGTTGAAAAGCATTTTTTGAAAATCTGAGATGGCAGTGTTGTTAACAAAAGGCTAAGCTTGTGAGCCAATATATTTATTTCATTTCATTTGTGATTTTCATGAATAGTTAACGTTGCGTTATGGTAATGAGCTTGAGGCTATAATTACGCTCCCGGATACGGGATTGCTTGTCGCAACAGGTTAACTGACTTGCCTAGTTAAATAAATAAAAATTTAAATAAAAAAATAAACATCCCATACACATTCGGAAGCATGTCAGATTAAGTGATTTTGTAAGAAAGTCATAAACTATCCATAACACCATGCCAATGTGCATTTTATTTGACTGCCATGTCCATTCATTGCTGTTGTATACTGTACATTACACATATAAATGGTCATCTACACACTTGGTATCATAGGTATTCTTTTAACCGTCCACAATTCAGTAAAAAATAAAAACAATAATCCACAAATCTGAATACGTATCATGGGTTTGCATTTCACATCCAGTACTTGTGTTATGATACAGTATGTGGTGGAGTTAGGGGATTTAATGTACTGCCAAAATGCAGGAGTCTACAATGCTGTGTTGTTGTCTGTGTGAGTCAGAGAAGTCACTGAGGCGATAGCACTAACAGATGGGAAGGGAAAACAGCTCATTTGGACACAAACAAAGAGCACAGAATGATTTAAGGATCCTTTCTGACTCGCCCAAATAATAAACTGACACACGATATTTAATATTTCATCCCACCATGTGATTCAACACATAATGTAGTCATTGGTTCTCAGGAGGTAGAGACTAGAGAGAGTGAGAGTCTGGTTTGCGGATGCCGGGCCTCATTATTATCCTTACTGCCACTGTTAAATTATTATCCCTCACCATATTCATGACTTCCCTAATGTGAATTATTATGCTGATTATAAGATGCTTTTATGACCCACCTCTTTCAATTAAAGGGCTGGTAATGAATGCGTGACTCTGACAGGTGTTTTGTTGTCACCAGAATTGGACTCATCTGATTTACATGGCTGACTAATTTGGTTGAGAGGATTGTATAAAAAAGGTCAATACCCTATGGTGTACAGCCTTGTATAAAGCCGCGGTGTCGAGTTGTACCAGGTTGTACCCGGTTGTACCTCTGTACATTTGGAGTTACAAGCTCTAGGTGACAGTGTTGGGGGTTCCAAATGGGGAGCTAATGAGTTCTGCACGTGTATGGCGTGTGGCGTGTTATGTGGGGAGCGGGGACGCGCGTGACCTGAGGCTCAGGTTGAACCGATCAAGGCTCCGGGAGAGACACACAGCCTTGCCTTTAAACCCTGAGCAGCAGGTCAGAACACCGACAGATGCCCTATTACAATGTTAATGATAGCAGGCCCTGGGTCAGATAATCATATTCAAAGCTTTTTCTACCAGATAACAATCAGAAGCATTGCCACATCAAGGCTGGCTTCCCAGAAGAGGATCGGTAGTGTTTGGAACATATGTGTCACAAGTCGGGGGAAGCCCCAGGAGGAGCAAGCTGGAATCCATCTCTACTTTCTTTGTGCTCATACCGGAATGCGTCTATAGAGCCATGGAGGGCCCAGCCAGGCTTGAAGCTGATCAATCTGACTGTGACCTGATAAGATCAGTGGGTTAGCTCCAGTGGGTGAGTGAGCAGCACGTGCCATGTGGACTCATCAAGGGGTCTATCACAGACCTTGTTAAGGGGCGGCAGTGTGTGTGTGTGTGTGTGTGTGTGTGTGTGTGTGTGTGTGTGTGTGTGTGTGTGTGTGTGTGTGTGTGTGTGTGTGTGCGTGCGTGCGTGCGTGCGTGCGTGCGTGCGTGCGTGCGTGCGTGCGTGCGTGCGTGCGTGCGTGCGTGTGTGTGATGGGGGTATTTTATGAAAGGGCTTCATCCCATTTCCTCTGATCTCTTGTCTATCTCTTCACAACCTAAAATTAGTCATCAACACACAGTAAGATACAGGAGGGCAATGGGACCAGCAGTCCATGATGTGGAAAGAATTAAGAGAGCAAAATAAAAGCTAACAGCCAGAACAGGGGTGAAATGTATTTCCCAACCACTGTCCACAAGGTGTATTAATCTAACGGTAACCTTTGACTGCCTAGATGGTAGATGATGCTGCAGTGGATTTCTTCACATCTACGGGCCCGTTTCCTGCTCTCTCTTCCCAAACATTAAATATCACCTGCCATGATTAATAACAACTTAATTAAATCCATCAGCGAGACAATGGCCAGGCCATGTAGTCATTCACATAGTAAATTAAATTATGTAGGGGGTTCTCCACGTTCCACATTGATAGAGATGGAGAGGATAGGGTGGATAGTCTCAGCTGGGGGGTTTTGAGTTCAGACCTCATAGATAACAATATCATGATATCACTGAGTTCAGACCTCATAGATAATAATATAATGATATTACTGAGTTCAAACCACATAGACAACAATATCATCACATCACTGAGTTCAGACCTCATAGATAACAATATTATGATATCACTGAGTTCAGACCTCATAGATAACAATATTATTCGATATCATAACCGCCATCGATAAGAGACAATACTGTGCAGCCGTCTTCATCGACCTGGCCAAGGCTTTCGACTCTGTCAATCACTGAAGACTCAACAGCCTTGGTTTCTCAAAAGACTACCTCGCGAGACAGAGTTCAGTGTGTCAAATGGGAGGGCCTGTTGTCCGGACCTCTGGCAGTCTCTATGGGGGTGCCACAGGGTTCAATTCTCGGGCCGACTCTTTTCTCTGTATACGTCAATGATGTCGCTCTTGCTGCTGGTGATTCTCTGATCCACCTCTATGAAACGACACCATTCTGTATACTTCTGGCCCTTCTTTGGACACAGTGTTAACAAACCTGCCATACCTGCCATACAACTCTCCTTCAGTGGCCTCCAACTACTCTTAAATTCAAGTAAAACTAAATGCATGCTCTTCAACCGATTGCTGCCCGCACCTAACCGCCCGTCTAGCATCACTAGCATCATTTGCCAGGTCGCAATTGTAAATGAGAACTTGTTCTCAACTTGCCTACCTGGTTAAATAAAGGTAAAATAAAATAAATAAAATAAACTACTCTGAACGGTTCTGACTTAGAATATGTGGAAAACTACAAATACCTAGGTGTCTGGTTAGACTATAAACTCTCCTTCCAGACTCACATTAAGCATCTCCAATCCAAAATTAAATCTAGAATCAGCTTCCCATTTCGCAATATAGTATCCTTCACTCATGCTGCCAAACATACCTTGGTAAAACTGATCATCCTACTGATCCTTGACTTCGGCGATGTCATTTACAAAATAGCCTCCAACACTCTACTCAGCAAATTGCATGCAGTCTATCACCGTGCCATCCGTTTTGTCACCAAAGCCCCATATACTACCCACCACTGCGACCTGTATGCTCTCATTGGCTGGCCCTCGCTTCATATTCGTCGCCAAACTCACTGGCTCCAGGTCATCTATAAGTCTTTGCTAGGTAAAGCCTATACATCATGATATCACTGAGTTCAGACCTCATAGATAACAATATCCTGATATCGCTGAGTTCAGACCTCATAGATAATAGTATCATGATATCACTGAGTTCAGACCTCATAGATAATAATATCATGATACTGTATCACTGAGTTCAGACCTCATAGATAGTAGTATCATGATATCATTGAGTTCAGACCTCATAGATAATAATATCATGATATCAGTTCCTGCCTGTTGTTCCCTTCATCTCCTCTCTATTCACTCTGAGTCAAATGATGCATTCACATTTGGCCCAGCACCAATGTTTACAGATGATATCATCAGCTCACGGAGTGAAGTTCAGGAGTGAAACTCTGAATGTCCTGTTTGTGTCGATACACAAAGATAGATAGCCTTTAAGGATATGAACACCCTGGTCCTATAGAGGCCACCACCTGCTTTAGCCTGGGTCTGAACCCACAAAGTGAACAGATGAGGATCCCAAAGGCATTCATGTGCTGCTCAGAAAAAAAACAAGGAAAATCAGTACACACATGTGCACATACACACACACACACACACACACACACACACACACACACACACACACACACACACACACACACACACACACACACACACACACACACACACACACACACACACACACACACACACACACACACATACATACGCACACCCACACACACTCAAATGCACACATACGCACACACACACACACTCATAATGGGCAAACAGCAGCCACAGCTGGGATGTTAATGCTAGCAAACAGGATTATCCTCAGAAAGGATTTCTCCGCTAAGCATTTCCTTCTAATTAGATTTCTCAATCTCAGGGATGAATTGCCTTTTAGCAGTGAAAGCTGTCACTGAGGGAGCTGTTAGCTCCTTGTAACTGAATTAAATGCATAATTAGTGACACAATTACATTAGTAGGGGGTGCTTTGTGTTTGTGTTTGTGTTTGTGAGGGAGGGAGGGAGGGAGGGAGGGAGGGAGGGAGGGAGGGAGGGAGGGAGGGAGGGAGGGAGGGAGGGAGGGAGGGAGGGAGGGAGGGAGGGAGGGAGGGAGGGAGGGAGGGAGGGACAGATCTGAAACAGGAGACTGGATATGAATATAGACGAGAATGAGGGGTTTAGGAAGTGAGCAGTCAGGTAGTTGCCAACAGAGACACAAGTGAGGACTTTGGTAAGGAAAATGTAAATATTTAGTGTAAATAAAAAATGTGCTTATTCAAAGTAAACAGAAAGTTACTATAGCGTGTGAATTGTGTGGACAACACAGCTGTTGGTGGACAGAGGTTGGGCACGCAGTATTTGGCATACGTATGGCAGAAAGGTCATGGGAGTGTCAGGTAGTGTCTACCCATAATTTACCTTTCTACCATGTTCACACAGCGGATTCCAAACCAATTCATTACTGGGTACCCCCACCTGCAGTGCCAGTCGAACACTTGGACACAACTACTCATTCCAGGGTTTTTCCTTATTTTTACTATTTTGACATCAAAACTATGAAATAACACATATGGAGACATGTAGTAACCAAAAAAGAGTAAAGCAAATCCAAATCTATTTTATATTTGAGATTCTTCAAAGTAGCCACCCTTTGTCTTGATGACAACTTTACACACTCTTGGCATTCTTTCAACTAGCTTCTAAAGGTAGTCACCTGGAATGCATTTCAATTAACTGGTGTGCCTTGTTAAAAGATAATTTGGGGAATTTCGTTCCTTCTTAATGCGTTTGAGCCAATCAGTTGTGTTGTGACAAGGTAAGGTGGTATACAGAAGAAGCCCTATTTGGTAAAAGACCAATTCCATAGTATGGCAATAACAGCTAAAATAAGCAAAGAGAAACGACAGTCCATCATTACTTTAAGACATGAAAAGTCAGTCAATCGGGAAATTTCAAGAACTTTTAAAGTTTCTTCAAGTGCAGTCGCAAAAACCCTCAAGCTCTATGATGAAACTCAAGTTTGGTTGTGTTACAAACAACCAGTTGATTGCAATGAAAACAAACATGACTGGATAAAGTCACATTTAGTGTGTGTATTTACATCAAATGTGTCGTTGAAAATTGAATGAGACCAAATTCACGACACAAGCGGTTCACAAAATGTTTCATGTTAGGCTATAAAATTGATTTTATCAAACAAAAGACCATTCATTGTGTAACAATGAGCATTGGGATTACAAACCGAGGAAGATCGTCAAAGGTAAACTATTTATTTTATGGCAATATGTGATTTTGTTACACCTGTGCTGGTTGAAATAGTTTTTTTTATGGGGCTCTGTCCTCAGATAATCGCATCGTATTCTTTCGCATTAAATACTTTTAAAAATCTGACAACGCAGTTGGATTAGCAAGATTCTAGGCTTTCGAATCATGTGAGACACTTGTATTTTCATGAATGTTTAGTATGACTATTTATGTAGCGATCACCGTATGTTGTCGAATTTTATCCCGCTAACGGGTTCGGTGCGCAGAGAGGTTAAGAAGCCCTCCTGTTCTCCACTACCATTACCTCTATTAACGGCACATGTTTGAACTCGTTACCTGTATAAAATACACCTGTCCACACAATCAATCAAACAGACTCCAACCTCTCCACAATGGCCAAGACCAGAGAGCTGTGTAAGGACATCAGGGATAAAATTGTAGACCTGCACAAGGCTGGGATGGGCTACAGGACAATAGGCAAGCAGCTTGGTGAGAAGGCAACAACTGTTGGCACAATTATTAGAAAATGGAAGAAGTTCAAGATGACGGTCAACCACCCTCGGTCTGGGGCTCCATGCAAGATCTCACCTCGTGGGGCGTCAATGATCATGAGGAAGTTGAGAGATCAGCCCAGAACTACACGGAACTACACCTGGAAAATTACCTGAAGAGAGCTGAGACCACAGTCTCAAAGAAAACCATTAGTAACACACTACACCGTCATGGATTAAAATCCTGCAGCGCACGCAAGGTCCCCCTGCTCAAGCCAGCGCATGTCCAGGCCCGTCTGAAGTTTGCCAATGACCATCTGGATGATCCAGAGGAGGAATGGGAGAAGGTCATGTGGTCTGATGAGACAAAAATAGATCTTTTTGGTATAAACTCCACTTGCCGTGTTTGGAGGAAGAAGAAGGATGAGTACAACCCCAAGAACACCATCCCAACCGTGAAGCATGGAGGTGGAAATATCATTCTTTTGGGATGCTTTTCTGCAAAGGGGACAGGATGACTGCACCGTATTGAGGGGAGGATGGATGGGGCCATTGATAAGGAAATGTGTTTTAATAAATTATTAGAATGTAACAGTCCTGAAACCATAGGTCTGAAACCATGTGATTGTATGAAACCATAGGTCTGAAACCATGTGATTGTATGAAATTGATTTGAATCATTAGATTATTATAATACATGTGTGTAAGTGTTAGAATCATTCGATGATTATATTATAATACTGTGTGTGGATTTAGTCAGAATCAACTTTTTGGGAACAGACTGTCTGTCTGAGCCAGATTCGGGGCCGACCTTGGCTGGGACACTGAGAACTTCCCAGTCCCAGGTCTCTCCCTATCTTAGGGGAGGGTAGGAAGACACTATTCTCACGTACTCCCCTAATCTCTATTGGTGGGCAGATTTGATGGTTTGTGTGGAAGTATGTGTGCCACTATAAATTGAAGGTCTTGTACTGTGCACGTCAGAACCTTCTGTGAATAAACATTTAACTTTGGTATACTGGGCCTCTGTCTGTTTACATTTGACCAGGATCTTACAAATTCTGGTTTGCAGACTGAGAGTAATGTAATTAAATTGGGTGATGTACCTGGAGAACATAATTCTCCTATCAACCATGTATTTGCGACATCTTGGCCAACAACCTCCTTCCCTCAGTAAGAGCATTGAAGATGGGTCGTGGCTGGGTCTTCCAGCATGACAACGACTGAAACACACAGCCAGGGCAACTAAGGAGTGGCTCCGTAAGAAACATCTCAAAGTCCTGGAGTGGCCAAGCCAGTCTCCAGACCTGAACCCAATAGAAAATCTTTGGAGGGAGCTGAAAGTCTGTATTGCCCAGCGACAGCCCCGGAACCTAAAGGATCTGGAGAAGGTCTGTATGGAGGAGTGGGCCAAAATCCCTGCTGCAGTGTGTGCAAACCTGGTCAAGAACTACAGGAAACGTATGATCTCTGTAATTGCAAACAAAGGTTTCTGTACCAAATATGAAGGTATGCTTTTCTGATGTATCAAATACTTATGTCATGCAATAAAATGCAAATTAATTACTTACAAATCCTACAATGTGATTTTCTGGATGTCTCTCACAGTTGAAGTGTACCTATGATAAAAATTACAGACCTCTACATGCTTTGTAAGTAGGGAAACCTGCAAAATCGGCAGTGTATCATATACTTTTTCTCCCCACTGTACATACACTGAAACACATGCCAGACACACACATCAACACACACACACACACACACACACACACACACACACACACACACACACACACACACACACACACACACACACACACACACACACACACACACACACACACACACACACACAAAGACATGTACACACACACACACACACACATACACATCCACCACCCACACATACACACAAACACAGAAAAACACACACACCGAAGCACCCGTACACGTGCATCCCGAGCATACACCCCCTATACACTCCCCCCATACACACCTCTCCCCTCCATCCACAGTGCAGATCCCCGAACCATTCATCACCAGGCTGGCGCTGACAGTGACGGATGGGTCAGCCCGCCAGTGTTACTACCCCAGCCCGAGACTCATACGGCCGCACCAGCAGAGTGACAGCTGGAGCAACGTGTCAATTGGCGGAGAGACTGCGGCCATTAATAACCCCAGTCACATGGTCCACACATCACCACGCAGGGATACACCGGGGTGGGGGGGGGGGGGATCACGGTGAGCAGGGGTGACAGTCATGGACGCCTGATCTTTAATCAAGTGCACAGGGATGGTGGGTAATAAATATATCGTTCATAAATTGGAGGGTGGAGTGTGGGGATGAGGTCTCTGGTCTCTGAATGGGGACCAGGGGATTGCTGATGACCCACCTGTGATTTTGGGTTGACCCTTAACCCATGGGAGGTACTCCTCTTCAAGTCAAAGCCCAGTGTTGTTGTGCGGCTTACTCTCCACACGTGCCTGTATGTAATGTGTCATTAATTCAGTAAGTTTGATCATAATCATCTCATTTGAAGTGTCCCAAGACCCTGAAGAGAGGCAGATCAGTGGTTTGCGGGCACAACAACAAAGCTTAGAAGGGTATCTAAAAGGGTATCTAAAACCATTGGACCGATCATAATCATTGTCATCAACCCCACTGAATTACATAACTACACTGGGCATATAGCTGTATCTTATCTCTCTATGCTGTGATTTTTATACCAGTTTACACCATTTTATATATTTTTTAAGTACAAAGAAATCCACCGTTGCAGAATGAAAATTACAAGAGGAACAGTACCAACAAAAGATACAATACTTACAAGATGAACAATACTTACAAGATGAACAATACTTACAAGAGGGCCAATACTTACAAGAGGTACAATATAAGAGGCACAATAATTACAAGAGGTACAATAATTACAAGAGGTACAATCAAATCAAATCAAATTGTATTAGTCACATGCGCCAAATACAACAGGTGTTGTACCTTACAGTGAAATGCTTACTTATGAGCCCCTAACAAACAGTGCATTTAAAAAACATATGGATAAGAATAAGAGATAAAAGTAACAAGTAATTAAAGAGCAGCAGTAAAAAATAAAAATATATACAGGGGAGTGCCGGTACAGAATCAATGTGCAGGGGCACCGGTTAGTTGAGGTAGAATGTACATGTAGGTAGAGTAATTCAAGTGGCTATGCATAGATGACAACAGAGAGTAGCAGTGGTGTGGAGGGGGGGGGGCAATACAAATAGTCTGGGTAGCCATTTGATGAGATATTCAGGAGTCTTATGGCTTGAGGGTAGAAGCTGTTTAGAAGCCTCTCGGACCTAGACTTGGCACTCCGGTACCGCTTGCCGTGTGGTATCAGAGAGAACGGTCTATGACTAGGGTGGCTGGAGTCTTTGACCATTTTTAGGGCCTTCCTCTGACACCACCTGGTATATAGGTCCTGGGTGGCAGGAAGCTTGGCCCGAGTGATGTACTGGGCTGTTCGCAGTACCCTCTGCAGTGCCTTGCGGTCGGAGGCCGAGCAATTGGTGGTTATAGATGGTGCAGCTATAGAACCTTTTGAGGATCTGAGGACCCATGCCAAATCTTTTCAGTCTCCTGAGGGGGAATAGGTTTTGTCGTGCCCTCTTCATGACTGTCTTGGTGTGCTTGGACCATGTTAGTTTGTTGGTGATGTGTACACCAATGAACTTGAAGCTCTCAACCTGCTCCACTGCAACCCCGTCGATAAAAATGGGGGCATGCTCGGTCCTCTTTTTCCTGTAGTCCACAATCATCTCCTTTGTCTTTATCACGGTGAGGGAGAGGTTGTTGTCAGTGTGATCACAATGTGATCTGATGTATGCAAAGCAGGAGGCAGCTGTGCAACTGTCCATAGTTTGGCAAGCCATTTATTTAATCCAATTATACACTGCAATCAAAGTTCCATGAAACAGCCACATGATAAACAGACCTATGGTCACAGCAAGACTCCTGCATGTCATTAGTGAGGCTCCACCCTAACAATGCTGCTTTTAATGGGATTCTGAAAATCTATGAATCAAGCCTGCAATGTCCATGCATCCTGGCTCATTTTTAAATTTTTTATTCATTCATAATTAGTTCAAAAACTCTGAAAGGTTTGTCCTTCGTTCTGATGACAACCAAACTTTAATTTCAACCTTCAACCTTCCCTTATCCCAATGAGGGGATACATCACTATGGGTGTTAGCAATATTAGAGGGGGAACGAGTGAACCAACGCCACCTGACAAAAGCAGAGAAAGAGAGAGAGTGATTAACTCAGATGTCCTCAACATCCCCAGACTTACAGCTGCAGACGTGTCAACAATCAGACAGCATGAGAGCATGGGGTAGAAGTCATTCCATGATAAGCTAATCAAATCAGAGAATGTAAGGCTGGTCCTATAGCTTTGTTTGCTATGTGTCTTGTGTGATATACTGTATAAGAGACATGGATAAGGGTATTGGGGTGGCAGGTAGCTTAGTGGTTAGAGCGTGGGGCCAGTAACTGAAAGGATGCTGGATCGAATCCCTGAGCAGACAAGGTTCAAATCTGTAGTTCTGTCCCTGTTACAAGGCATTAACCCACTGTTCCCCGGTAGCCTGTCATTGTAAATAAGAATTTGTCCTTAAAACCTGTTAACTTCTTGACGCACCCATCCTGTTAGCGTGATCATTTTCGTCAACATCCGCTGAATAGCAAATTAAATTACTAGAAATATTTCATTTTCATGAAATCACAAGTGGAATATAGAAAAACACAGCTCAGCTTGTTGTTAATCCCCCTGGCATGTCAGATTTCAAAAAAGCTTTTCGGCGAAAGCATACCAAGCGTTTATATAAGGACATCTCTCTCAGCAGACTAAACATTACAAACAGCTAGCAGCAAAGTAGATTGGTCACGAAAGTCAGAAAAGCAATAAAATGAATCGCTTACCTTTGATGATCTTCGGATGTTTGCACTGACGAGGCTCCCAGTTACACAATAAATGTTCCTATCCAAAATACCTCAATTTGTTTGGCGCGTTATGTTCAGAAATCCACAGGCTCGAGCGGTCACGACGGGACAGATGAAAAATTCCAAATAGTATCTGTAAAGTTCGTAGAAACGTGTCAAACGTTTTATATTATCAATATTGTTATTACAATATATAATCGATAATATTTCAACCGGACCGTAGCTTTTTCAATAGGAGTGAGAGAGAAAATGTCTGCTCCACTCTGTTGCGCATTCAAAACGCTCCTGGCAACCAGCCATCCACTAACACGATGTGATCCTTCTCGCTCATTTTTCAGAATAAAAGTTCTGTACAGACCATGTGGAAGCCATAGGAAAGGGAATCTGGTTGATATCCCTTTAAATGGAGGGAAGGCATGCAATGGAACGGAGAGGTTTCAGGAAAAACAGCACTTCCTGGTTGGATTTGCCTCAGGTTTTCACCTGCAATATCAGTTCTGTTATAGGCAGTTTCATTTGGGTAAGTTTTTCATCCAAACATCAAAATACTGCCCCCTACACTCAATAAGGGTCCGCCCCTTATTTTCAATTTTGCCTAAAATTACATACCCAAATCTAACTGCCTGTAGCTCAGGCCCTGAAGCAAGGATATGCATATTCTTGGTACCATTTGAAGGGAAACACTTTGAAGTTTGTGGAAATATGAAAGGAATGTAGGAGAATATATAACACAATAGATCTGGTAAAAGATAATACAAAGAAAAAAATAGTTATTTTGTTTTTTTTTCCCATCATCTTTGAAATGCAAAAGAAAGAACAAAATGTATTATTCCAGCCCAGGTGCAATGTAGATTTTTGCCACTAGATGGCAGCAGTTTATGTGCAAAGTTTTAGACTGATCCAATAAACCGTTACATTTCTGTACAAAATGTTGTATCAAGACTGCTCAAATGTGCCTAATTTGTTTATTAATAACTTTTCATGTTCAAAATTGTGCACTCTCCAGAAACAATAGCATGGTATTATTTCACTGTGATAGCTACTGTAAATTAGATAGTGCAGTTAGAGAAACAACAATTTAAGCTTTCTGCCAATATCAGATATGTCTATGTCCTGGGAAATGTTCTTGTTACTTACAACCTCATGCTAATCGCATTAGCCTACGTTAGCTCTACAGTCCCGTGGACGGGACACCAATCCCGAAGAAATTTTAACTGACTTGCCTAGTTAAATAAAGGATAAATAAATCAAATTAAATATATGTGATATACAGTACCAGTCATTTGAATACACCTACTCATTCAAGGGTTTTCTTTATTATTACTATTTTCTAAAACTATGAAATAGTCATGTAGTAACCAAAAAAAGTGTTAAAAAAAATCCAAATATATTTTATATTTGAGATTCTTCAAAGTAGCTACGCATTGCCTTGGTGACAGCTTTGCACACTTGCCATTATCTCAACCAGTTTCATGAGGAATACTTTTCCAACAGGAGTTCCCACATATGTTGAGCACTTGTTGGCTGCTTTTCCTTTCCTTTTCCTTCACTCTGCAGTCCAACTCATCCCAAACCATCTAATATATAATATATGCCATTTAGCAGACGCTTTTATCCAAAGCGACTTACAGTCATGTGTGCATACATTCTACGCATGGGTGGTCCCGGGGATTGAACCCACTACTCTGGCGTTACAAGCGCCATGCTCTACCAACTGAGCTACAGAAGGACCACACATCTCAATTGGGTTGAGGTCAATTGATTGTGGAGGCCAGGTCATCTGATGCAGCACTCCATCCCTCTCATTCTTGGTCAAATAGCCCTTGCACAGCCTGGAGGTGGGTGGGGTCCTTTGTAAAAACAAATTATAGTCCCACTAAGCGCAATCCAAATGGGATGGCGTATCGCTGCAGAATGCTGTGGTAGCCATGCTGGTTAAGTGTGCCTTGAATTCTAAATAAATCGCTGACACTGTCACCAGCAAAGCACCCCGACACCATCACAACTCCTCCTCCATGCGCTTCATGTGGAAACTACACATGGGGGAGATCATCTGTTCACCTACTCTGCATCTCACAAAGACACAGCGGTTGGAACCAAAAATCTCACATTTGGACTCACCAGACCAAAGGACAAATTTCCACCAGTCTAATGGCCATTGCTCATCTTTCTTGGCACAAACAAGTCTCTTCTTCTTATTGGTGTCCTCAAGTAGTGGTTTCTTTGCAGAACTTTGATCATGAAGGCCTGATTCAGTCTCCTCTGAACAGTTGATGTTGAGATGTGTCTGTTACTTGAGCTCTGTGAAGCATTTATTTGGGCTGCAATTTCTGATGAGCAGTTAACACTAATGAACTTTTCCTCTGCAACAGAGGTAACTGGGTCTTCCTTTCCTGTGGCGGTCCTCATGAGAGCCAGTTCCATCATAGCACTTGATTTTTTCAACTGCACTTGAAGAAACTTTAAGAGTTCTTGAAATTTTCAAGATTGACTGACCGTTCATGTCTTAAAGTAATGATGGACTCTCATTTCTCTTTGCTTATTTGAGCTGTTATTGCCATAATATGGACTTGGTATTTTACCAAATAGGGCTTCTTCTGTATACCACCTTACCTTGTCACAACACAACTGATTAGCCCAAACGCATTAAGAAGGAACCAAATTCCCAAATTATCTTTTAACAAGGCACACCAGTTAATTGAAATGCATTCCAGGTGACTACCTTTAGAAGCTAGTTGAAAGAATGCCAAGAGTGTGTAAAGTTGTCATCAAGACAAAGGGTGGCTACTTTGAAGAATCTCAAATATAAAATAGATTTTGATTTGTTTTACACTTTTTTGGTTACTACATGTCTCCATATGTGTTATTTCATAGTTTTGATGTCTTCACTATTATTCTACAATGTAGAACATAGTACAAATAAAGAAAACTTTTGAGTGAGTAGGTGTGTCCAAACTTTTGACTGGTGCTGTACATATTGGTTTGTTGTATGTTTTAATAGAAATAAAATCATGCAAATACACTTTACATGTCTTTTTTCTTCAGTGCAGGTTTTGTTCAAACCTGTCAACTTAATGCCTTTCTCATCTTCACAGTTTGAAAGACTACCACTGTTAGGGACAAATGGGAATAAACTGAGAAATGAGGATCAGATTTCTGTACTCAAATATGAATATACAATATACATCAGCAAGAGAGGGAGGGTCTTTATCTGGTGGTATGTCATCCAAATTACTTGTTAGAAGGTGTTTAGACATGTATATTTTCTAGAATATTACCCCTGAATGCTTAGATGTCAGATTGGGTCAATCCATCTGTTGGGTAAGTGCGTGACCGTGCATGAGACAGATGAACAAACTATAGCTCACAGATATTTTTTTCCAGCAATCCATTACGGTTGTGAAATTACAGATTGGGTCATGTACCATCAAGATGTCATGTTTGATTCTGGTTCTGTACAATGATCCAGACTCATATATTCACATTCTGTTCACATACTCTATGACAAGGTAAGGATTAGGGCCTGGGCTTTAAGGACTGTAAAGGTGTTGTTTAAATTGCTATAATTTAGGCTTCCCTATATTTCCATGCTCAAAATCAGATCCAAGCTCATTTCAAGGAGAATTTTGGCACTTTATATTCATTTCCAAAACAGACAAAAGAAAAAAGCATGTCTCTGTGCAAACTCTTCCAGCCACACACAGTAGAAAAAAGTTATATGTGTTCTAAATGAGAATTTCATTATGAGAAAGCTGTGGCTTTGTCATTTCATAATTTCCTATCTTCAGAGGATAGGATAAGGATTAGCATGGGACATAGATCTCCTGAACCTCAGTGCCTTTACCAATAGTAGCCTATGAAAACAGTAAGGCACACCCCTGTGAAATCAGCAGACAAAGTGTTACAGCTTCTGGAAGAAAGGCATGAGCCTGAGCTGATTGATGTTCTCTGTCAGAGGACACCTGCCAAAGCAGACACCACACAACACAACAGGTGTGTCTGTGGGATTGGCTGGAGAGGATTTGGGGGCGGTGTTCTCCTTAACTAAGCCACATTGACTTTCTTTTACTAAAGACTCCCCATCTGTTGAGTGGCCATTGTCTGCTAAGTGTTACAGCTGCAAAGGACCAGTCCTGCTTTCACCACATAAAGAAAAACACTTTAGAATATTCAATCTGATCTCCTCCCACCACCCTATTACTCTGCTCCTTTTACCAGGCCCTGATTTATTCATTGGCTTTACACACCCCACCACCACCACCCAACCCCCTACATAGGCCAACACCCAGCACCCCCTGCACCCTCCATACCCAACTTCACCCCCAAACAGTCCCCTCCTTGACTCTTTACTCCACCTTTTGACTCATCCACCATATCTCACCTGCCCCTTCTCCTCATCCAGACCTCCAGTAGTCTGTCTGTCCACCTGTCTGACTGCCTGTCTGGTTGTCTGCCTGCCTGTTTGCCTGTCTGTCTACCTGTTGTGTTACCAGTTCTGTACTGTCTGTATTGTCTTTCACTTATTTTCTTTGCTGCAAATATGTAAAATCTAAAACCTCCCTCCCTCTGTCCTCTCTCTGTCCCCCTCTGTCCTCCCTCTGTCCCCCCTCTGTCCTCCCTATGTTCCCCCTCTGTCCTCCCTATGTTCCCCCTCTGTCCTCCTCCTCCCTCTGTCCCCCTCTGTACTCCCTCTGTCCTCCTTCTGTCCTCCTCCTCCCTCTGTCCCCCCTCTGTCCTCCTCCTCCCTCTGTTCCCCCTCTGTCACCCCTCTGTCCTCCCACTGTCCTCCTCCTCCCTCTGTCTTTCTGATCAAAGTCTGCCTGGTGTTTGCTCACCTGCTGCCTCTCATTTTGTGGCTGATTTCCTGCTATATTCACTCTGTGGTAAGCCGTCTGTCCTAAAGACACTGCAACTATCCGTCATAAAAGCTACAATATTGTCCTAAACATCTAATATGTTGATGGCAAACTGTTTGCTGTATTCTCGAGACTGAACCTGAAAGTAAACATTTCGTTGGACGGTGTGTAGTATACCATGTGTATCCTGTGCATATGACTAATGAAACTTGAAACATCAAATTCCTTTCAGCCGCATTCAAACCACAATGCATTATTGGAGTTTGAAGAGACAGTACGTTTCATGATAGAGAATTGGAATGAAGTTATAGCATTAGGGAATACAATAGTTAGCATTTTCACCCATGATGCTGTCAGGCCAGTAGAGGCCCATAGAGGCCCATAGAGGTGGTTAGGCCAGGCCAGTGTCGGCCAAAATATGGTGGGAATGTCTCGTCACAACGGGGTTCAGGCCAGGCGGGTAGCTAGCCAGCCCACCCACAGTCCTTTGGGTTCGGTCTGTCGGCAGGGGCTTTAATTTGAGACAGAGTTTTGTTATGCAGCCCCCCACCTCCCCCTGCGGAGAGAACAATTTAACAAGTCCCCCTAAAGCCTGGGTAATAATGGGTCTGAAGGGGAGAGAATAGGCCTGGCGCTGCCATTTGACCGCTCATGGAATGCTGTAATAAAGTGTCCCATTCATCCCACGCTCCCTTTCACTGGCTCACTGAGGGGGAAGTTTAGGGTAGGGTGCTTGTGTATGGAGTGCCAAGGCATAGACCATCTGCAATAGATTGAATTGATATTTTGGATTCATGCACACACACCTTAAAGTGGCTTTTCTGTTCCTCATTTCCTGGCTCTTCCTCCTGCTATTCTCGGAGGGAGAGCTGTGGTATGAGATTATGAGGATATGGCAACCGTTCCAGTAGGTTGTCATCCCCACTTCAACACCTTGCATGGGGATCCAATTCAGAGGAGGAGAGCTGCCATTTTATCTTAAGCTTCAAGACATTAGGATCTTAAAATACTGGCCACTCGAAGAAAGACTAGGTCTTGCTTAAGGCTTGCAAAATTCTGTGACCTTTCAATAAATTCCCTGCTTTTCCCAAAATCCCGGTTGGAAGGTTCCCCGAAATCAGGAGGGAATAAGCAGGAAATCCAGAATCCTCCAACCAGGATTTTTGGAAAACCAGGGAATATATTGAAAGTTCCCGCAACTCTAAGCAAGAGCTTTACAAATGTTCAGCAGATATTCTCTTATATTTAGCTGTATATTGAGAATTTGCTGTAAATGTATTAAACAATTATTGTCATATTTATTTTGGATTCGCTGAAATGTTGTTATGCTGTGCTTTCTAGGTGATAAGATAAGATATGATGTTACAGCACAAGATGAACTGTAAGCAGGCCAAAGTTATTGAGTATTTTAAGTCATTTAAGTTAATGCATTTTTCATCTATTAATAATTTCTTTATAATTTGTAACTATTAAGTTCATCACCTAAACACAACAGTCTGATGCAAATTGTACATCATCAACACACTAATGTCCCCTTGATTGTTGCTGGATATGGAGACTTAACTAATGACAGGGCCTACTCATCAGTGTGAGTAGCCCCATTAAATCAGCCTGCCCAAGTTAATGTTGGGAGGTGTCAACAGACTGATTCACCTAATCTGTGCTAAACTACACTAACAGTCAGCATGGGGCAGGTCAGCTATCTTTACACAGCAGTTGCCTGCTGTGTGTGTGTGTGTGTGTGTGTGTGTGTGTGTGTGTGTGTGTGTGTGTGTGTGTGTGTGTGTGTGTGTGTGTGTGTGTGTGTGTGTGTGTGTGTGTGTGTGTGTGTGTGTGTGTGTGTGTGTGTGTGTGTGTGTGTGTGTGTGTGTGTGTGTGTGTGTGTGTGTGTGTGTGTGTGTGTGTGTGTGTGTGTGTGTGTGTGTGTGTGTGTTAACCAGTTTCACGGCCATCTGTCACGCACAGTTCAACTTTGTGCCAACACGTTTTGGGCAGAGACCCCAGGATACTCACAGGGGGAGAGAGAAAAGGGGAGAGGAGGAGGTACATAAGAGAGAAGTGGAGGAGGAGGAAGAGGTGCTGAATAGGGGTTGCTGTTTCTGGTGTCGTCAGGCAGAATGGCAATCCTCAAGTTCATTCGCCGCGATTAAACCAGAGCAGGGGCTTTTCTTCCCAGCTAATTGTGTGGAAATGGCAAAGACAATAAAGCATCTGGAGGTCTTTCTTCCTCTTTTCAATTTTTCTCAATATTGTGACAGGATGATGCATTGTGTCTGAGCCTCCATTCCCTGCATGGATCAGCCTGAAAGCTGGGGTCAGCAGAGAGCAAATAGATGAATTTATAACTTTTGCCGTTTCACGTTGCAAGTGGGGCGGGGATATTGTGCCCTGCCTGCTCCACACCCCGCCTACTGTTCCAGCCCAGAGACCACCACTCAGTCACAAATCAAAGCCTTTTCTCCCCTCCACCACTCAGTCACAAATCAGAGCCTTTTCTCCCCTCCACCACTCAGTCACAAATCAGAGCCTTTTCTCCCCTCCACCACTCAGTCACAAATCAGAGCCTTTTCTCCCCTCCACCACTCAGTCACAAATCAGAGCCTTTTCTCCCCTCCACCACTCAGTCACAAATCAGAGCCTTTTCTCCCCTCCACCACTCAGTCACAAATAAGAGCCTTTTCTGCCCTCCACCACTCAGTCACAAATCAGAGCCTTTTCACCCCTCCACCACTCAGTCACAAATTAGAGCCTTTTCTCCCATCCAACACTCAGTCACAAATCAAAGCCTTTTCTCCCCTCCATCAGGCACAAATCAGAGCCTTTTCTCGCCTCTACCACTCAGTCACAAATCAAAGCCTTTTCTCCCCTTCATCAGTCACAAATCAGAGCCTTTTCTCCCCTCCACCACTCAGTCACAAATCAGAGCCTTTTCTCCCCTCCACCACTCAGTCGCAAATCAGAGCCTTTTCTCCCCTCCATCAGTCACAAATCAGAGCCTTTTCTCCCCTCCACCACTCAGTCACAAATCAGAGCCTTTTCACCCCTCTACCACTCAGTCACAAATCAAAGCCTCCCCTTTCACAAATCAGAGCCTTTTCTCCCCTCTACCACTCAGTCACAAATCAGTCTCAGTCACAAATCAGAGCCTTTTCTCCCCTCCACCACTCAGTCACAAATCAGAGCCTTTTCTCCCTCCACCACTCAGTCACAAATTAGAGCCTTTTCTCCCCTCCAATACTCAGTCACAAATCAGAGCCTTTTCTCCCCTCTACCACTCAGTCACAAATCAGAGCCTTTTCTCCCCTCCACCACTCAGTCACAAAACAGAGCCGTTTCACCCCTCCACCACTCAGTCACAAATCAGAGCTTTTTCACCCCTCTACCACTCAGTCACAAATCAAAGCCTTTTCTCCCCACCATCAGTCACAAATAAGAGCCTTTTTTCCCCTCCACCACTCAGTCACAAATCAGAGCCTTTTCTCCCCTCTACCACTCAGTCACAAATCAGAGCCTTTTCTTCCCTCCACCACTCAGTCACAAATCATAGCCTTTTCTCCCCTCCACCACTCAGTCACAAATCAGAGCCTTTTCTCCCCTCCAACACTCAGTCACAAATCAAAGCCTTTTCTCCCCTCCATCAGGCACAAATCAGAGCCTTTTCTCCCCTCCACCACTCAGTCACAAATCAGAGCCTTTTCACCCCTCCACCACTCAGTCACAAATTAGAGCCTTTTCTCCCCTCCAACACTCAATCACAAATCAAAGCCTTTTCTCCCCTCCATCAGGCACAAATCAGAGCCTTTTCTCGCCTCTACCACTCAGTCACAAATCAAAGCCTTTTCTCCCCTCCACCACTCAGTCACAAATCAGAGCCGTTTCACCCCTCCACCACTCAGTCACAAATCAGAGCCTTTTCACCCCTCTACCACTCAGTCACAAATCAAAGCCTTTTCTCCCCTCCATCAGTCACAAATCAGAGCCTTTTCTCCCCTCTACCACTCAGTCACAAATCAGAGCCTTTTCTCCCCTCCACCACTCAGTCACAAATCAGAGCCTTTTCTCCCCTCCACCACTCAGTCACAAATCAGAGCCTTTTTTCCCCTCCACCACTCAGTCACAAATCAGAGCCTTTTCACCCCTCCACCACTCAGTCACAAATTAGAGCCTTTTCTCCCCTCCAATACTCAGTCACAAATCAGAGCCTTTTCTCCCCTCTACCACTCAGTCACAAATCAGAGCCTTTTCTCCCCTCCACCACTCAGTCACAAATCAGAGCCTTTTCTCCCCTCCACCAATCAGTCACAAATCAGAGCCTTTTCTCCCCTCCACCACTCAGTCACAAATCAGAGCCTTTTCACCCCTCTACCACTCAGTCACAAATCAAAGCCTTTTCTCCCCTCCATCAGTCACAAATCAGAGCCTTTTCTCCCCTCTACCACTCAGTCACAAATCAGAGCCTTTTCTCCCCTCCACCACTCAGTCACAAATCATAGCCTTTTCTCCCCTCCACCACTCAGTCACAAATCAGAGCCTTTTCTCCCCTCCAACACTCAGTCACAAATCAAAGCCTTTTCTCCCCTCCATCAGGCACAAATCAGAGCCTTTTCTCCCCTCCACCACTCAGTCACAAATCAGAGCCTTTTCACCCCTCCACCACTCAGTCACAAATCAGAGCCTTTTCTCCCCTCCACCACTCAGTCACAAATCAAAGCCTTTTCTCCCCTCCATCAGTCACAAATCAGAGCCTTTTCTCCCCTCTACCACTCAGTCACAAATCAGAGCCTTTTCTCCCCTCCAACACTCAGTCACAAATCAGAGCCTTTTCTCCCCTCCATCAGGCACAAATCAGAGCCTTTTCTCCCCTCCACCACTCAGTCACAAATCAAAGCCTTTTCTCCCCTCCACCACTCAGTCACAAATCATAGCCTTTTCTTCCCTCCACCACTCAGTCACAAATCAGAGCCTTTTTTCCCCTCCAACACTCAGTCACAAATCAAAGCCTTTTCTCCCCTCCATCAGGCACAAATCAGAGCCTTTTCTCCCCTCCAACACTCAGTCACAAATCAGAGCCTTTTCTCCCCTCCAACACTCAGTCACAAATCAAAGCCTTTTCTCCCCTCCATCAGGCACAAATCAGAGCCTTTTCTCCCCTCCAACACTCATTCACAAATCAAAGCCTTTTCTCCCCTCCATCAGGCACAAATCAGAGCCTTTTCTGCCCTCCACCACTCAGTCACAAATCAGAGCCTTTTCACCCCTCCACCACTCAGTCACAAATTAGAGCCTTTTCTCCCCTCCAACACTCAGTCACAAATCAAAGCCTTTTCTCCCCTCCATCAGGCACAAATCAGAGCCTTTTCTCGCCTCTACCACTCAGTCACAAATCAAAGCCTTTTCTCCCCTTCATCAGTCACAAATAAGAGCCTTTTCTCCCCTCCACCACTCAGTCACAAATCAGAGCCTTTCTCCCCTCCACCACTCAGTCACAAATCAGAGCCTTTTTTCCCCTCCACCACTCAGTCACAAATAAGAGCCTTTTTTCCCCTCCACCACTCAGTCACAAATCAGAGCCTTTTCTCCCCTCCACCACTCAGTCACAAATCAGAGCCTTTTCACCCCTCCACCACTCAGTCACAAATTAGAGCCTTTTCTCCCCTCCAATACTCAGTCACAAATCAAAGCCTTTTCTCCCATCCATCAGTCACAAATCAGAGCCTTTTCTCCCCTCTACCACTCAGTCACAAATCAAAGCCTTTTCTCCCCTTCATCAGTCACAAATAAGAGCCTTTTCGCCCCTCCACCACTCAGTCACAAATCAGAGCCTTTCCTCCCCTCCACCACTCAGTCAGAAATCAAAGCCTTTTCTCCCCTCCAACACTCAGTCACAAATCAAAGCCTTTTCTCCCCTCCATCAGGCACAAATCAGAGCCTTTTCTCGCCTCTACCACTCAGTCACAAATCAAAGCCTTTTCTCCCCTTCATCAGTCACAAATAAGAGCCTTTTCTCCCCTCCACCACTCAGTCACAAATCAGAGCCTTTTCTCCCCTCCACCACTCAGGCACAAATCAGAGCCTTTTCTCGCCTCTACCACTCAGTCACAAATCAAAGCCTTTTCTCCCCTTCATCAGTCACAAATAAGAGCCCTTTCTCCCCTCCACCACTCAGTCACAAATCAGAGCCTTTTCTCCCCTCCAACACTCAGTCACAAATCAAAGCCTTTTCTCCCCTCCATCAGGCACAAATCAGAGCCTTTTCTCCCCTCCACCACTCAGTCACAAATCAGAGCCGTTTCACCCCTCCACCACTCAGTCACAAATCAGAGCCTTTTCACCCCTCTACCACTCAGTCACAAATCAAAGCCTTTTCTCCCCTCCATCAGTCACAAATCAGAGCCTTTTCTCCCCTCTACCACTCAGTCACAAATCAGAGCCTTTTCTCCCCTCCAACACTCAGTCACAAATCAGAGCCTTTTCTCCCCTCCATCAGGCACAAATCAGAGCCTTTTCTCCCCTCCACCACTCAGTCACAAATCAAAGCCTTTTCTCCCCTCCACCACTCAGTCACAAATCATAGCCTTTTCTTCCCTCCACCACTCAGTCACAAATCAGAGCCTTTTTTCCCCTCCAACACTCAGTCACAAATCAAAGCCTTTTCTCCCCTCCATCAGGCACAAATCAGAGCCTTTTCTCCCCTCCAACACTCAGTCACAAATCAGAGCCTTTTCTCCCCTCCAACACTCAGTCACAAATCAAAGCCTTTTCTCCTCCCATCAGGCACAAATCAGAGCCTTTTCTCCCTCCAACACTCATTCACAAATCAAAGCCTTTTCTCCCCTCCATCAGGCACAAATCAGAGCCTTTTCTGCCCTCCACCACTCAGTCACAAATCAGAGCCTTTTCACCCCTCCACCACTCAGTCACAAATTAGAGCCTTTTCTCCCTCCAACACTCAGTCACAAATCAAAGCCTTTTCTCCCCTCCAAATCAGAGCCTTTTCTCGCCTCTACCACTCAGTCACAAATTTTTTCTCCCTCCAACACTCAGTCACAAATCAAAGCCTTTTCTCCCCTCCATCAGGCACAAATCAGAGCCTTTTCTCCCTCCACCACTCAGTCACAAATCAGAGCCTTTTTTTCACCACCACTCAGTCACAAATCCTTTTCTCCCACTCCAAAATCAGTCACAAATCAAAGCCTTTTCTCCCTCCTCCATCAGGCACAAATCAGAGCCTTTTCTCGCCTCTACCACTCAGTCACAAATCAAAGCCTTTTCTCCCCTTCATCAGTCACAAATAAGAGCCTTTTCTCCCTCCACCACTCAGTCACAAATCAGAGCCTTTCTCCCCTCCACCACTCAGTCACAAATCAGAGCCTTTTCTCCCCACCACTCAGTCACAAATCAAAGCCTCACAAAAATCAGAGCCTTTTCTCCCCTCCACTCAGTCACAAATCAGTCACCACTCAGTCACAAATCAGAGCCTTTTCTCCTCTCCACCAGTCACAAATCAGTCACAAATCAGAGCCTTTTCTCCCCTCCACCACTCAGTCACAAATCAAAGCCTTTTCTCCCCTTCATCAGTCACAAATAAGAGCCTTTTCCCCCTCCACCACTCAGTCACAAATCAGAGCCTTTCTCCCCTCCACACTCAGTCAGAAATCAAAGCCTTTTCTCCCCTCCAACACTCAGTCACAAATCAGAGCCTTTTCTCCCACCAGTCACAAATCAAAGCCTTTTCATCCCCCTCCCCTCCACCACTCAGTCACAAATCACCTTTTCAGTCACAAATCAGAGCCTTTTCTCCCACTCTCCAAATCACTCAGTCACAAATCAAAGCCTTTTCTCCCTCCACCACTCAGTCACAAATCAGAGCCTTTTCACTCCTCCACCACTCAGTCACAAATCAGAGCCTTTTCTCCCCTCCACCACTCAGTCACAAATCAGTCACACTCAGTCACAAATCAAAGCCTTTTCTTCCATTCAAATCCCTTTTCTCCCTCCACCACTCAGTCACAAATCAGTCACAAATCAGTCACAAATCAGAGCCTTTTCTCCCCTCCACCAGGCACAAATCAGTCACAAATCAAAGCTCCCCTCCATCAGGCACAAATCAGAGCCTTTTCTCCCTCCACCACTCAGTCACAAATCAGAGCCTTTTCAGTCTCCCTTTTCTCCCCTCCAACACTCAGTCACAAATCAAAGCCTTTTCACCAAATCAAAGCCTTTTCTCCCTCCACCACTCAGTCACAAATCAGAGCCTTTTTCCCTCCACCACTCAGTCACAAATCAAGAGCCTTTTTCCTCCACCACTCAGTCACAAATCAGAGCCTTTTTCTCCACCACTCCACCACTCAGTCACAAATCAGAGCCTTTTCCCACAAATTAGAGCCTTTTCTCCCCTCCAATACTCAGTCACAAATCAAAGCCTTTTCTCCCATCCAAGTCACAAATCAGAGCCTTTTCTCCTCCACCACTCAGTCACAAATCAAAGCCTTTTCTCCCCTTCATCAGTCACAAATAAGAGCCTTTTCTCCCCTCCACCACTCAGTCACAAATCAGAGCCTTTCCTCCCCTCCACCACTCAGTCAGAAATCAAAGCCTTTTCTCCCTCCAACACTCAGTCACAAATCAGTCTCCCCTCCATCAGGCACAAATCAGAGCCTTTTCTCCCTCTACCACTCAGTCACAAATCAAAGCCTTTTCTCCCCTTCATCAGTCACTCAGTCACAAATCAGAGCCTTTTCTCACCTCCACCACTCAGTCACAAATCAGAGCCTTTTCTCCCCTCCACCACTCAGTCACAAATCAGAGCCTTTTCTCCCCTCCACCACTCAGTCACAAATCAGAGCCTTTTCTCACCTCCACCACTCAATCA